>NC_091432.1:232070698-232303198 GCF_964237555.1 Oryctolagus cuniculus | reverse complement strand
CCAGGGAGGCCCGGGCTGCGGGACCCCCGGCCCAGTGGCCCCACCTCTGCATCCGACTGCAGGGGAAACTGGGGCCCAGAGAGGGCGGCCGCCACGCCCAGGGCCACGCGTCTCCAGGGGCACAGGCGGGACTCAAACCCCAGCATGTGCCGGCCCAGTGCTGACCTGTCCCCGGGCGCCCCTGGCCGACCTGTCCCCAGGCGCCCCTGGCTGCCCCCTGCCCTGTCCTGCCCCTGGAGAGCAGGGGCAGCCCCAGAGTCTGCTGAGGCGGTCGCAGGAACTCAGTTAACACTTACAGGGGAGGCGCTGGCGTCGTGGTTAAGCTGCCGCCGGCATCCCATATGGCTGCTGGTTCGAGTCCCGGCTGTTCCACTTCCGATCCAGCTCCCTGCTGATGCGCCTGGAGAGGCAGAAGATGGTCCCAGTGCTCGGGCCCCTGCACCCCCGTGGGAGACCCGGACGGAGCTCCTGGCTCCTGCCTGGCCCAGCCCTGGGTGTTGTGGTGATCTGGGGGTGAACCAGCGGATGGAAGACCTCTCTCTCTGTAACTGGGCCTTTCAAGTGAATGAAGCTTTTTAAACCACACCCGCATTTGCAGAGGAGCCGCTGACACTGGCCAGAATGGCAACTGCAGCGTCTGGAACCCGATCGCCTCCCCTCATCCAAACACCAGGTTCGGTCACCTCTGTCCCCACGACACCCCCCCCCTTTGGCAACTTGAACTTGAACTTGACCTGGTGGCATGCTGACACAGCTGGATCCACTTGTGCCACAAACCAGGGCCAGTTGCCTCCTCCGAGGGCACCCACCATCCCCACCAGACGTCCCCGCGCCACCGTTCCTCACACAGGTCCCGAGCGTTATCCCTGGAGTCCCCAAACCTGGGTTCAAATCCTGCCTCCTCCACTTCTCTGGGTGAACTTGGGAGGTCACAGGAGGAGCAACAGGGCACGCCGTATGGGGAAGTCCACGGGAGGGCGTACGTGGGACGCAGAGCCCAGAGCCCGCGGGGGGGTGGCACCTGCTCCCCTGTCCCCCCAGGCCTCGCCACCTGGATTTGCATCTGGTGTTCCTGGGGCTCGGTCGTTGCTCTGGATGGAGCAGCACGCGCCAGCGCGGCCACCGCAGGCCTCGGGAGGCTCCCAGCCCTCCTGCTGGAGCTGGCTCCACCGTGGAATCCCGGGACTTGAGGTGGCGGCCAGCTCCCCAGGCTGACCTGGTACCCCTCCCTGAGCCCTTCCCCCCGTAACTTCCTCCAGGACACCTTCCTCCGTGCCTTGTCTTGGTTTAAGGTCCCTCTCTGGGGGCTCGTGCTGTGGCGCAGCGGGTAAAGCCACCACCTGCAGTGTGGCATCCCATATGGGCTCCAGTTCAAGTCCCGGCTGCTCCACTTCTGATCCAGCTCCCTGCTAAGGCTCCTGGGAAGATGGCCCAAGTGTTTGGGCCCCTGCCAGTACGTGGGAGACCCGGATGAAGCTCTGGGCTCCTGGTTTCAGCCTGGCCCAGCCCCAACCTTTGCAGCCACTTGGGAAGTGAACCAGTGGACAGATCTCTCGCACGCTCTCTCTCTTTTCTTCTCTCTATAACTCTGCCTTTCAAATAAACAAACATATCTTTAAAAAAATAGGCCGGCGCCGCGGCTCACTAGGCTAATCCTCCGCCTAGCGGCGCCGGCACACCGGGTTCTAGTCCCGGTCGGGGCGCCGGATTCTGTCCCGGTTGCCCCTCTTCCAGGCCAGCTCTCTGCTGTGGCCAGGGAGTGCAGTGGAGGATGGCCCAGGTGCTTGGGCCCTGCACCCGCATGGGAGACCAGGAAAAGCACCTGGCTCCTGGCTCCTGCCATCGGATCAGCGCGGTGCGCCGGCCGCAGCACGCCGGCCGCGGCGGCCATTGGAGGGTGAACCAACGGCAAAGGAAGACCTTTCTCTCTGTCTCTCTCTCTCACTGTCCACTCTGCCTGTCAAAAAAAAATAAAAAATAAATAAAAATAAAAAAGCAGGCTCCGTGAGGGCGGGGAGCACACTGCCCCAGGCAGAGCCAGACCAGAGTCAGCGGGGCTTCCCGGCACAGGTCACACGCGCCCGGGGCCCCTCAGCCACCCACGGCTTCCAGGGGCACCAAAACCAATGTGCACTTTAGGTCCATGTTTCCACAGCTTTTACGGAGTCCCCAGCACACACTGTACACGTGTTGACTGTTTGATTATTATCTCACTTCATCCTTGAAGAATCCTGCCTGGCGAGGACCGTGGGTTATCACACTCACACGTGGCAGTGCCGCGTGACAGCCAGGGTGAGGCTGGCCACACCGGCTTCCACCAGCCCCGCTCCGAGGGTCAGCCAGAGACTCTGTTCCCTCCGTCGGTCCCGTCACGTGCTTTCCCTCCAAGGCACCGGTCAGCCCACGAGTCTGTCTTTCTGGAACCATCGGCTTCCTCGGACAGGTTGGCGTCACCGCGCCTGGGAGAGGCAGCAGCAGCCACACAGATTCCGGCTGATCCTTCTGCCCCGGCCACTCCCAGGGTCTCGGGGCTACACCCACCCTCGGGGGCGGGGCAGCTGCTCTGCCCGCCCAGGGGAGGCACTGCCCAGGCCACCCCCGCAGGTCTCCCGGATGACTGTCCCAAGCCTCACACAGGGCCACGAGAGGCCCAGGGGCACATGGCTGTGTAGTGCCGTTCCAATCGGGATTCTTTTTTCATCTTATTTGAAAGACAGAGTGACAGAGAGACAGAGACAGACAGACAGAGAATCTTCTCTCTGCTGGTTCTGTCCCCAAATGTCCACACCAGCCAGGGCTGGGCCAGGCTGAAGCCAAGAGCCCAGAACCCCATCCGGGTCTCCCCCGTGGGTGGCAGGGGCCCAAGTGCCTGAGCCATCGCTGCCGCTGCCAGGGGGTGCGTTAGCAGGAAGCTGGGTCAGAAGCCGGGGAGCCAGGCTTCCAACCAGGAGTGGGATGCAGGCGTCCCAAGGCAGCAACTTAGCCGCTGCCCGGAAGCCGGCCCCCCAACCGGTATTCCGGCCCAGTTTTTCTGACGGTCAAGTTGCCCCCGACACACACACAGGTTGCCAGGCAACGGCCTGATGCCTGACAGGTGCTCAGAAAATGGCCAGTTCCCTCTTCAAGTGCTGCTTGCAACCTGCAGTTCCCCACACGGCCACAGCCCAAGGAAGCTGAAGCTGCTGCTTATCTTTCAGGCTCACCAGGCTCCCCGGGTTCTAGTCCCGGTCGGGGCGCCGGATTCTGTCCCGGTTGCCCCTCTTCCAGGCCAGCTCTCTGCAGTGGCCCGGGAGTGCAGTGGAGGATGGCCCAGGTGCTTGGGCCCTGCACCCCATGGGAGACCAGGAGGAGGCGCCTGGCTCCTGCCTTCGGATCGGCGCAGCGCTGGCTGTGGCGGCCAATTTGGGGGTGAACCAACAGAAGGAAGACCTTTCTGTCTCTCTCTCACTGTCTAACTCTGCCTGTCAAAAAAAAAAAAAAAAAAAAAAAAAACCACTTTGCATGAGTGCCTGGGTCTTCCGAGAGGAGGTATCAGGTCTGTGTGGACGCCCCCAGGGAGGGAAGGCTGGGAGGGAGCGAGCCAGCGGCTGTGGCTAAGCAGAGAAGCCCCCCCCCCACCATGGCCCACCGCTCCTGGGACCCGCGCCAGAGGGCACCCCCTAGGAGAGGGCTGAGGCTGCGGCCTTTCGCCTCAGGGACGGCAGAGGTGGGCAGAGGTGAGGATAGGGAGCGTCCAGCCCCTGGCTTTGTGTGGCCCGAAGCCTCGGCCGCCTGCCTGTCACAAGAGACAGGGGGAAGGCGGGGCTAAGAGAAAGGCCCCGGGCTCGGCAGACGCCGCCGGCTCCGGCCCTGCTGCCCGCTCCCGCTGCAGCTCCCGGCCAATGAGCCTGGGGAAGCCGCGGAGGACGGCCCGTGCCTGAGCCCCTGCATGCGCGTGGGAGACCTGGAAGGAGCTCCTGGCGTCTGGCTTCTGCCTGGCCCAGCCCTGGATGCTGCAGCATTTGAGGAGTGAACCAGCAGATGGACTCTCTCTGTCTCTCTCTCTCTGTCTCTCTGTCTGTCTCTCTTTCTCTCTCTGTCTCTCTCTCTTTCTCTCTCTCTCTCTCTCTCTGTCTCTCTTTCTCTCTCTCTTTCTCTCTCTCTGTCTCTCTCTCTCTCTCTCTCTCTCTGCTCTTCAAGTAAATAAAATGCATCTTTACAAAGAGACAGGGAGAGAGAAAGGCCCGTGCACCTGCCCTCCCATCCCGGAGGAACCAGGTCAGCGGGCGAGGTCCTGCCTGGGGTCATTCCGGCTAACAGAGGCAGAAGGACCGGCGGGTAATGGCATCTTCACCCTCAGGAATGAGCGTGCCGGGCCGTGCTGCCACCGGCTGCCACCGGCCACCGCCGGCCGGGAGGAGGAAGCGGGGGCGCAGACCCCGGTGGGGAAGGAGCCCCGGCACCTCAGCCTCCCCGAAACCAGCAAAGCCGAGTTGGATGCAGACTCCAGGGGAGGCCGACATCTGGGAAGTGGAGAAGCCAGGACAAACACAGCGCTGGGGGGAGCGGGGGGCACAGCGCTCAAGACGCCACCCGGATGCCTGCATCCCAGGTCGGGGGGCCGGGGTTCTGGTGCCGACTCTACCAACACCCACCCTGGGAGGCAGCAGGTGATGCCTCAAGGCCTTGGGGCCCCGCCACCCACACGGGAGACCCGGATGGGGCTCCTCCTGGCTCCTGGCTTTAGCCTGGCCCAGCGCCAGCTGTCGTGGGCATCTGGAGTGAACCAGCAGATGGAAAATCTGTCTCTCTCTCTCTCTCTGCCCTTCAAATAGAGTTTTAAAAATTGAATTAAAAATTAAATGAAAGACCTAGCAATCAATCTCAATGTGTAGTTCTTATTTAGATTCTAATTCAAGGGAAAATAATTACATATGGACTCCTGCCTTTTAAATGGTATACAACGTGCAGGCACATAGCAGCATGTCGGCAGTTACATGTTGATACATTGTATACGTGCACGAGGTGCAAGCGCTGAGGACAGGCGTGGGAAACGCAGTCACACTCGGGGGACCCGAAGGTCTGCTCTGGGTTCCCAGGCCTCCCAGCTCCCAGGGTTGAAAGCCCCCGGTTTTTACAGCTCCAAACTGAAGTATTTCCAGTGAAGCGATTATGGCGTCTGGGGCTTCCTTCAATGTGAGGGGAGGAGAGAGGACAGGAGAGAAAGATCCCAGGCCGCCGCTGTGGCACGGTGGGCTAAGCCACTACCTGCAGTGCCAGCATCCCACATGGGCACCGGCTCAAATCCCAGCTGCTCCACTTCCTACCCAGCTCCCTGCTAACGCACCTGGAAAAGCAACAGAGGACGGCCCGGGTGCTTGGGCTCCTGCACCTGCGTGGAGACTGGATGAGGCTCCTGGCTCCAGCCGGCCCAGCCAAGGCTATGCGGCCATGTGGGGAATGAACCAGCTGGCCCAGCCAAGGCTATGCGGCCATGTGGGGAATGAACCAGCAGATGAAAGACCTCTCTCTCTCTCTCTCTCTCTCTCTCTCTCCTTCCCTCCCTCCCTCCCTCCTTCCTCTCTCCCTCCTTCAAATAAATAAACAAGGCTTTTAAAAGATTAAAAAATAAAAGTCGCTCTAATGCAGTGATTGTGATGGACTGGAAGCAGGGACTCACAGCCTCACATTCCAGACAAAACGCACTGGGCCCTGCTGTGTGCCCGGCACCGCCCTGGACACCCCAGGGAGCTACACAGATGCACCCTTGGCCTGGTGGAGCTGCCCGCCCCATGGCGCTTGACAGGGGCTCTGGGGACAGGGGGCAGGGTACGCGGGGGCAGGGGCAGGGGGCAGTGCTCTGGGGCAGGGGGCAGGGGCAGGGGGCAGGGCACCGGGGCAGGGGCAGGGGCAGGGGGCAGGGCTCCGGGGCAGGGGGCAGGGCACAGGGGCAGGGGCAGGGGGCAGGGGCAGGGGGCAGGGCACAGGGGCAGGGGGTAGGGCACCAGGGCAGGGGCAGGGGGCAGGGCACAGGGGCAGGGGGTAGGGCACCAGGGCAGGGGCAGGGGTAGGGCACAGGGGCAGGGGGCAGGGCACAGGGGCAGGGGGCAGGGCTCCGGGGCAGGGGGCAGGGCTCCGGGGCAGGGGCAGGGGGCAGGGCTCCGGGGCAGGGGGCAGGGCACAGGGGCAGGGGCAGGGGGCAGGGCACCAGGGCAGGGGCAGGGGGCAGGGCTCCGGGGCAGGGGGCAGGGCACAGGGGCAGGGGCAGGGGGCAGGGCTCCGGGGCAGGGGGCAGGGCTCCGGGGCAGGGGGCAGGGCTCCGGGGCAGGGGCAGGGGGCAGGGCACAGGGGCAGGGGGCAGGGCTCCGGGGCAGGGGGCAGGGCTCCGGGGCAGGGGCAGGGGGCAGGGCACAGGGGCAGGGGGTAGGGCACCAGGGCAGGGGCAGGGGGCAGGGCTCCGGGGCAGGGGCAGGGGGCAGGGGGCAGGGCACAGGGGCAGGGGGTAGGGCACCAGGGCAGGGGCAGGGGGCAGGGCACTGGGGCAGGGGCAGGGGTAGGGCACCGGGGCAGCCCTGCCTGTGCCTCAGGAGCTCTGGCAGGGACAGGGCTCACCCTGCGTCCCAAGTTCACCAGCCCAGCAAAGAGCCACAGCGGCGCCACCATGAGCACCCCCCTCAAGGCCACCGCCCTGCGCCCGCGTCCCCCCTCCCTGCGCCGTCCTCACCTGGCCGCGGCGTGGCCAGCCCAGCAGGCCTCAGAGCCCGACGCCGACCTGCAGGGAGACCTGGGGGCGAGCGGCAGCACCACCTTCCTTCATCTTCTATCAGTGCCCAGGACGCAGGTGGCCTCGGAGCTGGGACAGCACACGCTCGCGGGGACCCCCCCACGCTGGGACAGCACACGCTCGCGGGGACCCCCCCACGCCCGGGCGGGGTGGCCTCGGGCAGACACCAGGGAGTGCTGGCTTCTGCCATCACAGGGCCCCCAGGGCAGTGGGCCAGCCAGCGCTCACCCCAGCCCACCACAGTCAGCTGGCAACTTAGGGTCAGCAGTGAGCACGACCTTCCCACGAACCCCCGCGGTCTGTAAAGTGCCGTCCCCTCCACCAGGCGACAGGGCTCAGCGCTCCCGGTCTCTCCCACCTGCCTGTGAGACTCCCCGCCCTGATTCCTGCTGAGCCCTGCCCATGCCACTAAGGTCCCTCCTTCAGGAAGCCTGCCCAGATTCCCCCTGGCTGACCACACAGGCTCTCAGGCCCACAGTCCTCAGCGTTTGTCTCTAAGCAGCTCCCAGTGTCCCATGAGCCACAAAACTGCTCTAACCTTGTCACACACACACACACACACCCCCTTCAAATTGAGGCCTGGGGCCTCAGAACAGCACAGGGACTGACTGGTCCACAGCAGGTGTCGGCGCGGGCCAGGTGGGTGGACGGATGGGCCAGTGGGGAGGCAGGCGTTCTGCATCTGTCAGAACGAGCTGTGAGGATGGAAACCCCGGCCACACTGTCCTCAGCCAAGGGTGTAGACGGCCTCAGGCGAGGCTGGACCCAGGCATTCAAACAATGGCCTCCCTGCCCCGTCCATCCCTCACAGCCCTCCCAGCCTCAGCTCTGCAGCCGCTGACCCCGTCTGGGACGGCCTGGGCTCCCCAGTAGGTGGGGCTTCACTTCCCATGCTTTGCATACAAGTCCCAGGACCGCATCCCATTGGCCTGTCCTGGGTCACATGACTTCCAGGGTGCTCTGATGGGCCAGGCGGGTTACAGGTTTATTCCTGAAGGAGGGCACGGCCCAGCTGAACCAGGAACCTGGGGGTGGGGGTGGGGTTCCCCAGGGGGGACACCCCCAGGTCCCGGCCGGCACCCCTGACCTCCTCCCAGGGGACAGCCTGCCTCTCCTCCCCACCAGCAAGATGCTCCAAGCCTCACCCCAGAGCCCCGGGCCAGCGCCCAGCTGAGTGGCCGCTGGTTCCGCAGGGAAGGGCACGGCACCCACAGTGGGCACGGCCATCGGCGCCATCTAAACAGCTGAAGAACGCAATCGCAGTCGCCTCCACTTCCCTCCCTCCCGGTAACCTCACAGCCGCCACGCACCGCTCAGCCACCGTGGGCAGCCCCGGGAGCCACCACGGCCTCCAGACCGAGGCCCAGGCGGAGTGTCCCAGCGAGCGACAGCCGGAGCCGGCCTGGGTGAGCCCAGGGCTGGCTGCTCCGTGAGTCGCGGCAGTCCTGCACCCCGACGTCCACCGCTGCTGCCCACCCCTCCAGCACCTCCCAGGGCTTCAGGTGGGAGGAGCCCGGGAACCCGCACTTGGCCCAGGAGGCTCTGACATGGCTGGGCGTGCAGACTCCGACCTCGCACGCCAGCGAGGCGCCGAGCAGGCGGATTCTGCCCCGCCAGCACCCGAGGCTGGCCGTGGGAAGGGGCTGCCCGGGCTCTCGCACGGCCAGGGCTCCGAGGACCCGGCGTGCGTCGCCGCACAGGCACACCTGCCCCACCGGGGCCAGGGTGAGCGGACGGGCGGGGCCAGCCCACGCGGCGCTCCAGGCTTGGCCCAACAGGAAGCCCCCGAGCCTGGAGACGTCGTTTTCCTGCCGTCTGAACCGCACTGGTGAGGGGCACTTGATTTCCTTGCCCATTTTTTATTAATCAAAGACAAACCAGAGCCGAGCCAGGCCTCCAAGCGGGGAAACGGACACCCCGCCCCAGCCCAGACACTGGACTGCGCAGTGTGGTCCTGCGCCCCCAGGACCACGGCAGGGACAAGCCGGGCAGCCAACACGGCCCAGGGGCTCCACACCTCTGTGTGTGGGTGTGGGGGGTGTGAACGGGGAAGGGGCTTCTCCTGGATCTCGCTCAGCTGAACCCAGGGAGGGTCTCCGGTTCCGTGCCCCCTGCGCCCTGCCTGTTCCTGGGACAACCCCAGGACGCCCCATGCCAGCTCTGGGGGCGGCCCTGTGCTGGGAAGCCCCCTGCCTCTGAGGACCAGCGAGGGCCTGGGAAGCTGGACCTCTGGGCCGCGTCCAGGCTCTGCCCCTGACCCCTGGCCACACTCATCAGGCCTCCAATGGGCTCCTTCTGAGGCTCCCAGCCCTTCCAGGGGGGCGGGCCTGCTCCCTCCCCACCCCCTCAGCCCCTCCCCTCTCTGCCCTCAGACCCTCAGGGCACCATGAGGACCCTGGAAGCTCAGCCCAAGCCTCCCCACCCCCACCCCGCCCTTGGCGGACCCCTAGTGCCTTTTCGATGAGGGGGGGCTACGGCCCTCTCCCGCCCACCCCAGCCTTAAGCGCTGCCTACCAAAGGGGTACGATCAGGGCCGGCCAGGGCACTCTAGGTCCAGGTCGGACCCCGCAGGGGTCTCTGTCCGAGAAGCCCTGGGCGGGGCAGGCCCCCAGCCCCGCCTCTCAAAGGATCCCCTGGAGTACGCTTCGGAGCCGGGCAGGGCCCCCCGCCTCTCCGGGGTTCACTCCAGGGGCCCTCGGCAGGTGCAGACCCTGCCAGGGCCAGGCCTGCGCCCCCTGCCAGCCCCGCGGGCATCAGCGGCCCTGCGCAAGGCGGCGGCGCGAGGCCGCACTACAACTCCCATGATGCCGCGCCCCAGGGCTGGGCGGAGCGCGCCGGCTCCCCGCCCCGCGGATTTCTGGGGATTGTAGTCCTCCCGAGCAGGGCGCGGCGTGGGCGTGGCGGGGCCGCGGGAGGCCGCCCGCGCCCTCTCCTCCGCGGCTGCGCAGCGTCGGCGGCTTCCCGGTGGCGCTCCCCGGCGGCCCTGCCGCTCCCTCGGGGAGCACCTGTTACGTGGCCGGGGCGGGCGGGGCGTCCGGCCGCACACAGACTTCAGCCCCTGTGCTGCGGCCCATGGAGGGCGGTGCTGTTGCCTTTTTTTTTTTTTAAGACTTATTTATTGATTTGAAAGGCAGAGTTACAGAGAGGAGAGAGAGAAAGGGGTGCGGGAGGGGGCTCTGCCACCCGCTGGTTCCCTCCCCAGATGGCCGCAATGGTCAGGGCTGGCCCGTTCAAAGCCGGGAGCCAGGAGCTCCATCCGGGCCTCCCAAGAAGGTGCAGGGGCCCGAGCGCTTGGGCCATCTTCCGCTGCTTTCCCAGGTGCCCTAGCAGGGGCCTGGATGGGAAGTAGAGCAGCTGGGACTCGAACCAGCGCCCATACAGGATGCGGGCACTGCAGGTGGTGGCTTTACCCGCTACGCCACAGCGCTGCCCTAGCGGCTGTCATCTGAGCCAACAGCAGACACAGAGGGCTGGGGGAGGGGGGGTTAAATCTCAAAGTTTGATTGGAAACCAGAACATTCCCCAGCAGGCCAACGCTGAGCCTCCTGCCTCGGGGCAGGCACAGGGCCCCAGGGGCTCCGGACGCAAGGGCTGGACCTCGGACACAAGGGCTGGAGGTGTAGAAGCCACATTGCAATCGAGAGGCAGTGACTAGGGAAACTGGACTCCACAAATCGAGAGCCAGGATGCCTGGCCCCCTGCACCTGCCCCTTCCAACCCGGGCTCTGGTTGGGTCAGCCAGAACCTCCCATCTGTTTAAGCCGCCGTAGCAGGGTCTCTTCACTTGCAACAAATGTAACACTGGGCAGCTCCGACTTTAGCCTGGGGCGCATGCGTGCTGCCCTCTGCCAGGTGGGCTCCCGCCCGTGTCTGCCTGAAGTCCCACACTCTCTCCGGGCAGCTGTCCTGGCAAAGCCGCCGTGGTGCTTCAGGGCGCAGCCTGGGACCCGGCTGGCTCCTCCCCACCCCCCGTCAGGTGTCCCAGCCCGGCCAGGGGGCTGCTCTCCCCCCCAGGCCGGGGCTCCTTGCTCCCCAGCCGAGCGCCGGCAGAGCCCGACAATGCCAGGCTGTGGGCAGGAGACGCGGACGCGGCCCCGACACCGGGCATCCTCCCTGCGTCTCCATCTCCGTCTCCACGTCCCTCGCCCATGCCCGCTGCCGGTCACGGCCGGAAGCCGGCGAGGGTGAGGAGGCGCCCGCCCCTGGGCCCTGGGTGCTGACTCAGAGACTGGACAGGACCCGCCCCTGCCGTCCACAGCTCCAGGACCTCGGCGGGGGCGGGGCCTCTGCCTGGCCGTCTGTGAAATGGGCACAGCTCTGCGGGCAGCGGCGCCTCTGGTCCTGGGCTCCTCCTGCAGACGCGCAGGTCCCAAGGGCGGGCTCGGTCTCCTGGGGAGGGGAATGTAGACCCCTCCCCAGCGCCCCCTCCCCGCCCACGGGCGCCTCTGCTTTGAGCCGCCGGGAACCTGCCCAGCCTCCCCGCCCCCCCCCCCCCCCCCCCCCGCTCTCCCGGGACACACGCCAGAGGCGTCCTGCTGTGTGCCGGCAGGGGGCGGCCGGCAGGCCCCTGCTCCTGTCCCTGTGGGAGACGCGCCCGACAAGGACACCCTCTTCCCAGACTGCCCTGCGGCCCTGGGCCTCCACCCGACTCTGGCCGTGAGATGAGCGGAGATGGGGCCGGCGCTGTGGCGGGTAAAGCCGCTGCTTGCAGGGCCGCATCCCATGTGGGCGCCGGTTCAAGTCCTGGCCGCTCCGCTTCCCATCCAGCTCTCTGCTGTGGCCTGGGAAGGCAGTGGAGGATGGCCCAAGTGCTTGGGCCCTGCACCCGCGTGGGGGACCCAGAGGAAGCTCCTGGCTCCCGGCTTTGGATCGGCACAGCTCTGGCCGCTGTGGCCATTTGGGGAGAGAACCAGCAGATGGAAGACCTCCCTCCCTCTCTCTCTTTCTCTCTCTCTCTCTCTCTCTCTCTCTCTCCCTCTCTGTGTCACTCTGCCTTTCAAATAAATAAATAAATCTTTAAAAAAGAGTAAGAGATGGATGAGTTGAGGAGCCCCCTGCTGGGGTCGACCATGAAATCAAGGGTGAGTTCTTGTTGTTCTTGTTGTTGTTTGTTTTTTATTTTTATTTTTTTCTGATAAAACAGGAACTCCCTTGGCAGGGGTCTCCTGCCCTTCACCTTTCTCCAGTCTCCACCCCCAGGCTTCTGCCTGGGATGCTGTCTTGATGCCTGGAGGTGAAGCAGCCCTGTGGTGCTCTAAAGGTGACAGCCGTGCGCTCCAGGAGCCGGGGGCTACCCAGTCCCGCGGCCTCCCGCAGGGCCGTCTGCGCCTCTCTGAGTTGCAGCCAAGAGCAAATCCCAGGGCCCCTTGGAGAGGGTCACAGGGGTGGGCGGCAGGGCCAGCCTGGAGCAGCTGAGCCAAGGAGGGAGCAGGGGCACGGGCAGGGCCGGCGTCTCTCGGGGCCTCAGTTTCCCTGCGTGAGAAATTCGTGCGTGGGACTTGGTGGTGCGGAGGCCGGAGAGGGTGGGGGTGCCTTCTGGCCTCCGAGCCCCAGGAAGGAGCCGCGGGGAGCGGGGGCAGAGGAGGAGCTGCCCAGGCCCAGGGCCGGCCCCCCGGGAGCTCCCAGGATCCGCACTCAGCCAGCCAGGCCGCAGGGGCGCAGGGTGTGCACGTGGCCGACCCCGGCCGGACAGCTGGAGCGACGGGGCCAGGAGCGGGCAGGTGCAGAGAGCGACAAGGGAGGAGGTTGCGTCCTCTGAGGTCCCAGAAGCCGGGCCTGGGCTTTCCTGCCTCCTAAGGGGTGGCCCTACCCCCACGCACCCCAACCCCAGAAGGAGCCAACAGTGAGGGAGTAGAGAGCGCCTGGGGGATGGACAGACGCCACCGGACCTCAGACCCACAGGAGGGGTTTGGGCAGAGGTGGCCAGAGCCACAGGGACTGAGAAAGGGCCCCACGGGGCTGGCAAGGAGGGCATCCCGGCGGAGGTGTTTTTGAAGGAGCAGAAACAGGCGCGGAGTCATGCTCCAGGCTGGAGGACCCCCTTCCCGAGGGTGGGGGCCGGCTGTGGAGGCAGCCTCCGCCGTCAGACTGTGGGCACTCCTGACTCTTCCCGCAGACTCGGCTCAGGGCGGGCTGGCGCCCGCCACCCCAGGCAGGCGCTGTCCCGCCGCCCGCCCGCGGGGCAGGAAGTGCTGGCCGACAGCGAGGCCGAGCCTGGGAACGGGCGGTCTCCAGGCCGGGTCAGTGTGACCGTGACCGTGCCCTGCCGCACAGGCGTCCCTGTGAATCACAGCCCACCCCTCCCGGGCCGGGGTGGGGGTGGGGGGGACTGGGGAGCGACCGGCCAGCCTCAGCTTCCTCATCCACAGAATGGGGACATAGGCTCGGAGCCTGCCCAGGCGGCCGCCGCAGTGAGGCCAGGGCTGGGGATGACAGCGCCGGCGGTGGGGTGGGCTCCGCCGGCTCCCTGCCCCAGCACCTGCTCCCCTTCCCACCCAGCTCCCTGCGGATGCGGCTGGGGAAGCAGCGGAGGGCGGCCCAGGTGCCGGGAGACCGGATGGAGCCCGGCCCGGTCAGTGGCTGGCCCAGCCCTGGCTGTGGCGGCCATGCGGGGAGTAAGCCGGCGGGCAGAAGGCCTCTCTCTTCCGCTCTCTCGCCCTCCCTCAAGCTCGCTCTGCCTTTCAAGTAAGTTTTTTAAAGGAGCTGCAGGATGGTTTCTCTGTGAAAGACCCTCGTGACTGGGGGGGGGGGGTCTCCCGCCGCCTCCCAGATCACATTCAGAGTGCGGGTTTGGGGCCCCAGTGTTGCACCCGGCTGGCACGCGGTGCTCATATGAAAGTGCAGGGTTTTTTTTTTTAAGGTTTATTTATTTATTTGAAAGGCAGAGTTACAGAGAGGCAGAGGCAGAGAGAGAGGGAGAGGGGGAGAGAGAGAGAGGTCTTCCATCCGCTCGTTCACTCCCCAATTGGCTGCAACGGCCGGAGCTGCGCTGATCTGAAGCCAGGAGCCAGGAGCTTCCGGGTCTCCCACGCGAGTGCAGGAGCCCAAGCACTTGAACCATCTTCCACTGCTTTCCCAGGCCACAGCAGAGAGCTGGATCAGAAGTGGGGCAGCCGGGACTCGAACTGGCACCCATATGGGATGCCGGCACTGCAGGCGGCGGCTTTACCTGCTACGCCACAGCAGGGGCTGGAAAGTGTGGGTTTTAGCCACAGAGGGGGACTCCTGTGGTCGTCGGCAGAGGGGAAAGCGAAGCGGAGAGAGCAGCAGCCCAGCCTCCCCCCCGCAGACAAGCCCGCAGGAAGCCCCTGTAACCATGCGCTCCTTCCATGCGACGCCATGCTTGCGGGACCCGTTCACGGTGGCCGCCACCAACGTCACAGGAGCCAGCGGCGGCCAGCAGGACCGGCCTCGCCCTCGGCGCTCAGCTCCTTCGAATGAATGCAACCGGTTCTGGCTGTCCGTGTCGACGACGAGGAGCGGAGGGCCGTGGCCACGGTGCCTGGACCTGCAGGTGTTTGCAGGTGTTTGGAGCTGTCCGGAGCCCACCGCTGGGGCCGGCGTCGTGGTGCAGAGGGTTGGGCTGCCGTCTGCAATGCCAGCGTCCCGCACCCGAGCGCCAGTTCGAGTCCGGGGCACTCTGCTTCTGATCCAGCTCTCTGCTGGGGCCTGGGAAAGCAGTGGAAGATGGTCCAAGTGCTTGGGCCCCTGCACCCACGTGGGAGACCTGGAAGAAGCTCCTGGCTCCTGGCTTTGGATCGACGTAGCTCCAGCTGTTGTGACCATCTGGGGAGTGAACCAGTGAATGGAAGACCTCTCTCTCTCTCTCTCTCTCTCTCTCTGCCTCTCTGTAACTCTGCCTTTCATATAAAATAAACAAATATTTTTTAAGATGTAGCCAAAGCAACGCTCAAAGGCAAATTCATAGACATCTGAAACAAATACAGCTAAAAGGAATCGAGTCCTTGATTCTCGTAGCAGTGAATTTGCTCAGACAAGAGTCCTTGATAAGCGGAGAAACTTCTAGAATCTCTAGTCACCTTGCCAGATTTCCAACAGGAAAATTGCTACCGCACGGTTTTCTCTCCACACTCTGCCAAGGGCGCGGTGCTGGGATCGCAGGAGCCGGGCGTGGGCAGCTGGCTGCCCCCGTGGCCCCCGCCGTGGGCCGGGGGAAGCTTGGGTCGTGCCTCTTGCCGGGAGCTGGGGGCCCGAGCGCGGCTGGGCGGACACGGGGGAAGCCCCCACGCTCCCCCGTGTGCTGTGGGCTGGGCTGGGATGCCGGTCCGATGGGCGTGTCCCGGAGCTTTCTACACGGTCCGCGGTCCCCACCAGGCGGAGGAGGAAAGCGAGCCGGAAAGGGGCCCTCTGCCCGCAGCTCGGCTCCCTGGCGGCGCCTTCCGCGAGGCCCTGGAGCGGGGGGCTCTGCCCCGGCCCCCGGCAGCCAGCTCAGCACGGAGGGACCGCGCCAGGTACCAAGCAGCCTCGCGCGCACGGTCTTCGTCCGGGCTGCGGCTCCAGGCCGGGGATTCTCACGGCGGAGCTGTGCCCCCCATGCCCCACAGCCTAGTAGGGGGCTGGGGGTGGAGCCGATGCCCCTCGGTGGGAGGAGCTTGGCCAGAGCCCAGGCCAGCGTCCTGCGAAGACCCCGCCGCCACCCGCCGCCACCGCTGATCGCTGCCCCTTGGCCCTGCCGGAAGGGATTCCCTCTGGCCCAAGCCCAGTCCCCTGGGGGCTGCTCCCTGGGGGTCTGGCCCACGCAGACGCAGCAGCACCATGAGCTCGTGGGTCCTGCGGAAGCAGAGACTGGTGTGGCAGCCCTGGCCCCGCCACCTTCCAACCCTGCACCCCGAGGCTGAGCAGGGGAGCCCCGTGCCCTCGGTCCCCTCATCTGGGAGACGGGCTGGGGCCAGCGTCCTGGGGTGGCGCAGAACAAGGGCTCTGGGACAGGAGGGCATAGGCTCCGTGGGGGACCTTGATCTCCGAATCTGTAGAATGGGTATGATACAAGCGCCTGGGAGGGGCGGTTAAAGATTCATTTATTTATTTGAAAGTCAGAGTTAGAGAGAGAGAGAGAGAGAGAGAGAGAGAGAGAGAGAGAGAGAGAGAGAGAGAGTGTCAGTCCATGCGCTGGTTCACTTCCCAGATGGCCATCAATGGCCGCAGCTGGGCCGGTCTGAAGTCAGGAGCCAGGGACTCCATCTGAGTTTCCCACGCAGGTGCCAGGGACTGTTTCCTCTGCTTTTCCCCGGCCACAGCAGAGAGCTGGATCAGAAGTGGAGCAGCCGGGACTCAAACCGGCGCCCACATGGGATGCGGGTGCTGCAGGTGGCGGCTTTACCCGCTGCGCCACAGCGCCGGCCCCTGAGATGAGATGTTTACACAGCTCCTGGATTCTGCGTGGCCCAGCCTGGCCATCGTGGCAATTTGGGGAGTGACCCAGCAGATGGAAGATCGATTCTCTCTCTCAATCTCTCAATCTCTCTCTCTCTCTCAATCTCTCTCTCTCTCTCTCTCTCTCTCTCTCTCTTTCAATATCCACCCCTCTCTCTGTAACTCAGCCTTTCAAATAAAATAAATAAATCTTTTTAAAAACAAGATAAAACCCCACGAACCGTGAGCACACAGCCCAGGCCATCCTGAGTTCTGAATACAGCATCCTCCCTCCCCTCCTCTGGGACCCTGGAAGCCCTGTCTGCGCTGCCTCGCCCGCGGGGGGCCAGAGCTGAGTGGCTCACAGGGGCAGGTGCCGCCGGAGCGCCACCCGCGCTGTGCTGCTGTCCATGGTGAGCCCAGATGGCGGGAGGCAGGTGCCTCGGCCGGAAGCGAGCCCGCGACTGCTGGTACCGTGAGAAATGAAGCTGTGGTCCACAGAAGTAAACGCGCCTGCACGAGTGCCGTGCAGGCCGCCGCAGCCTGGGCCTCCCTTAGGGCCTGCACGGACTCCGGACACGGTGCTCACTCAACAGCCGTCATCAGCCAGGGAAGCGAACCAGCGAGTCCTCCCCCAGTCCCCCGCCCACGGAAGGGCTGTGTCGGCCCAGGGGGAGGCAGGGCCGCCTGCCCCCGGGTCGGGTCGGGTGTGTTTCCGTACGCAGGGATCCGGGCAAAGCTGGAGCAGGGGCACAGACCCCGCGTGGCCCCCGCGGTGGGAGGCTCTGGGCACAGAATCGCACGGTGGGAGGAGCCCGGCGAGGCCACCAAGGGGCCAGCATGTCTGTCACTGCAGCAAACCCTGCCTGGCGCCGCCGGCCCTTTAGGAAGCCACCGTGGGGCAGGCGCTGGGCAGCGAGGCCACCCCTGGGGAAGCCCACGCCCTGCACCAGGGCAGCTGGACTCCAGGGGCTGCCCCCGCTGCCAGTCCAGCCTCCTCCTCGTGCACCCGGAGGCGGCGGAAGACGGCCGAGCGCCTGGGCTCCTGGCTCCCGTGGCGGACGCTCCGATGGAGTTCCTGGCCCAGCTCCGAAAGCTGTAGGCGTCTGGGGAGTGAGCCAGCAGGTGGAAGCCCTGTGTGTGTGTGCGTGTGTGTGTGCGTGTGTGTGTGCGTGGGTGTGTGTGTGCGTGTGTGTGTGCGTGTGTGTGTGCGTGTGTGCGTGCGTGTGTGTGTGCGTGTGCGTGTGTGTGTGCGTGTGTGTGTGCGTGTGTGTGTGTGCGTGCGTGTGTGTGTGTGTGTGGGTGTGGGTGTCGTAACTCTACCTTTCTAATAAATCAGCAACACGTTTTAAAGAATGTCCCTTTTTCTCACGAACGAGGCAGCGGGTCTAAAGCTGACCTCCTGGCCGAGCAGAGGACCACCCCAGCCAGGAGGGAGGACCGCCCCAGCCGGGAGGGAGCACCGCCCCAGCCGGGAGGGAGGACCAGGCTGGCAGAGACCAGCAGCCCCAGGCAGAGCTCGGGAAAGCGGTGGCAGCGGGCTGGGATCTGAGCGGGGGCAGTCGGCGCGTGCACAGGTGCGCTTGGACCATCACGGGCCCCGGCTCTCGCTGCCCGGTGCCTTCCCGGGCCCAGAGGGGCCTGCTCTGCGGGCAAGCTGGTGGGTTCCAGTCGTCTCCACCTCTCGTCTGTGAAATGGGCCTGATACTAACGGCACCTCCACCCCAAGTCCTATCCCACAGACACAATGAGCTGGTTCACGGGGAGAGCTGCAGGGCTAGTATACAGTAGGTGCTCAATAAATAAGCTAAGACGAGGGCACTGGAGCTACCACGCAGAGACCTGCTTCACCCACCCTGGGGGCCGTCCTGGGAAAGGTCCCATCCCCCGCACAAGCCACTGGGCTCCGTGCTCCTGCCTGGGGTCTCTCCCCTCCCCTCTCCCCGGCTCAGCCGCTGGGAGGTCACAGGCAAGGCTCCCTCCCACAGTCCCTCTCGCCCACGCACACACATGCACACACTCATGCACGCACACACGTGCACACAGGCACAAACACTCGTGCACACTGGTGCACACATGCACACACTCATGCAAGCATGCACATGTATGTGCAAACAGCCGCTTATACACACGTGCACACACGTGCTCATGCACACGCATGCACACCTCGTGCACACATGCACACACATACACACTCATGCACATGTGCACACACCTCGTGCACACACTGCACATGCCCATGTACACATGTGCACACAGAGATGTACACATATGCACACGTGCACACATGCGCACACGCACACACTCATGCACACACATGCACATGCCCTGTACATATGTGCACACACAGATGCACACATGTGCACGTTCATGCATGCATGCACATTCACTCATACACACTGCACAAACATGTGAACACACACGCTCATGCACACATATGCACACGCATGCTCACGTGCACACACAACTCATGCTCCACACACATGCACATGTACACATACACACGTGCAATCGTGCACATTCACTCATACACACACGCACACGCACACACGCACATACACACACACTCAGGCACATACTTGAGAAGTGAGTTCTTGAGAAACGCTCTCACAACAAAAGCAAACACTCTGCTTGGCTCCTGGCCAGCGGCACTCACGAGGGTGGGCCGCGCGGGGGCTCCGGAACGGCCTTGCTGGGCGTCAGCCCGCGAAGCGGGGGCTGGGTGAGGGGCTGGAAGCCCTGTCGCCCCATCTCTTCACCTGCTGGTCCCCGTGGCCAGTCTCAGGGAGGCCCCTGGGAGCTGACCCAGAGCCCGCACACAGCAGGCACTTAATGTTTGCGGAAGAACAGGAAGATGCATGGACAAAGGAATGAACGGGTGACCCGGCCCGGCCGGAGGAGGGGCTCGCTCGGCCCCAGGTCCGGGCTCCCCTCTCGCAGCCTGTTTCCTGGACTGTACGGGGGGCTCGGGGACCCCTCACCTTGTCAGAGCGCTTTAGGGGGAGGAAGACACCTCAGCGCCGTCCCGGGCCTGGCGCACGGCGCCCACTCTCGTTCCTGGGCGGGGAGGGTAGGCAGACCCCATGCGTGCTGCGCCCCCACCCCACCCCCGCTCAAGTGGGAAAAACCCAAGATTCGGCTGCTGGCTCCAAGGAGCTCCTGGCTGCAGCAGCCAGGCCCAGACTCGGGGAGCCAGAGGTCTGCGCCCCCACCCCTGCCCAGGCCGCCCAGGGTGACCCTGGCCTGTCTGGGGGGGGGTGGCTTCTAGAGGTTTCCGAGAAATGGGGGGGAGGCTTCTCGCTTCATTTCAAGGACTCATCCCCGCGGCTTTGCAGAGGAAAATGGGCCAGTGGGGAAACTGAGGCCCACGACAGGCAGTGGCTCGCGGCTGGGCATAACAGGGCCAGTCCAGGGCCGGAACCTGCGTCTCCTGACCCCCCTGGCCCCCACTCTGTCAGACCAGGACCGCATCTGCACCCCAGGACAGCCCCTTCACCCCACCGTGCTCCCCACCTGGCTCCCAGCTGAGCCCCTTGCAGACATCACTAATCAACTGGGGCATGTGCCAGATCCCTTCCCACCCCGGGGCTCCAGGCAGACACTACTCGTCGATCGGATTTGGCCCAGGAGATTAAGAGGCTCCCTCAGCCTGGCTCCGGGCCGTGAGAGCTGCCTGCGTTCCCACGGCTCGGCGCAGCGCCAGCATTGAGGCCACGGTGAGTGAGTGAACCAGCCAACCTAAGACCAAGGGGCACTCGGCCCCCTCTGCAAGTGCTGGGCAGAGGCCCGGGGCAAGATACCTCACGGTCCACGGTTCACCCAGAAGACCAGTGAACGGAGCAGTGGGGCCTCCACCCCTCCCGCTGCTCAGAGCACCCCCGCCCCCCCAGCCCTGTCACTCCTTCCTTGCTGTGTAACCCCGGCAAGTCGCCCAGGCTCGCCGCGCCTCCGTGGACTCATCCACGAAATGGGGATGTCGCTGACCCCACCCCATTGATTGCCATGGAGACTCGGCCCACGCGGCAGCAGCTCTGCCTCACCAAGCCGCCCTTGGTCTGTCTTGGTGCACCCAAGGGCCTGTTGTCAGGACACTGGCGGGTTGCTGCCCTCCCCTTGGCCGGTTCTGTGCAGGACCCCGGCCTCACTGCCCGTGCCGCCGGCCACAGAACAGCCTCCGTGGGTGCTGCCCCAAACATCCCCATCTAAGCACCTCCGGCCACAGTGACCCCTGCGGTGGCCTGGTCCACCCCTAGCCACAGAGACGGCACTGGGGCAGCTGCAGGCCGGACCAGGAAGGGGACGTCTGGCTTCCGGCCCCCGCTCTGGCCTGGTGCCCTGAGCACGTCAGTCCCCGCCCCTCCACAGACCTGAGATCGAACGTGGGAGAAGTCTGTCCTCCAGGCCCTTCCAGCTCTGACCAACGTCTGCTGCATACTTGCATGCATTGACTTACTTAGGCCACAAGTATTTATTGAGCGCCTACTGTGTACCAGCCCCTTTGCTGGGCCCCCTGCTGATCTCTCTGCTGGAAGCCCCCCTCTGCGGCCCCACCCCCACACCACCTCCTCCAGGCCACCGACCCCTCCCGCCAGTCACCACCCCTCCCCTGCCACTTCCCCCCACCCCCAGCCACTACTGTGGGTCGGCTGATCCTGTCCGCTCCCCTCTGAATCGTGGCCTCTCACGTCTTCTTCCCTGGTCCATTCCCAGTGATTCCAAAAGAAGGTTCTGGAACTACCAGGAGAAAATGAACAAATGAATCCCAAGCCCGTCTCCCAGTTCGCCCTGCCCCCTCAGCCCGGCCCCACGGGACAGAGCCCACTGGCCACCAGGACCCTTCCCAGATGCCTCCCGGCCCCAGGAGGGCAGCCCGGAGGTGGCTTCCAGTGCCTGTGCCGCGGCTGTGCTCAGAGGCAGGGCTGACACTACCTGGAGCTCGCCGGGAGCCCAGGTCCCCCGCGGCGCCGCACCCTGCTCCAGCCGCCCCGGCAGGCGCTCGGTAAATACTGAAGCGTTCAGTATCGTCCTCCAAGGAGCGGTGACTCAGGGCCAGACACAGCCTCCCCAGCTCCAGGGAAGGCGAGCGCCCCAACCTTCCTCGGGGACCCAGACACCAGAGGCCAGCCCCCCGACCCACGCAGCCTGGCCCGCTCCGTGCTGCCCCCAGTCGCGCTGCACAACCTAGGAGATAACCGCCCGCACCCCGCTGCCCTGCCCTGAGCCATGGCGGCCTCCCCTGCACCTCACCTGCACCATAAAGGCCACGAGTGCCTACTGTGTGCCCCGCAACCACCAGATGGCTCGGCTGGAGCCCCGCCCCCTTCAGCCACTCCCCGCCCTAGGCCACCCCAAAAAAGACCAAGTGTTCTTATAAAGACAGACAACCGTTCAGCCCTCCCCCACCACCCCACCCCCCGATTCCTGGGAAGAGAGGGGGTGACCGAGTGAGTGGGCCTCAGACAAGGAGGGGGCCACGTGAGGGGTGAAGACATATTTACCCATGTGAAAGGCAGAGAGAGAGAGAGAGAGAGAGAGAGAGAGAGAGAGAGGGATCTTCCATCAGCTGCTTCACGCCCCAGAGGGGCAGGCTGGCCAGTACCTGGTCAGGCTGAGGCCAGGAGCCCGAGCTCCACTGGGTCTCCCATGCAGGGGCAAGGACCCCTTCTGCTGCTTTCTGGATCGGAAGTGGAGCAGCCGGGACCCACACCTGCGCTGCTGTGGGATGCCAGTGTCACCACGCCTGCCCGGAAAGGGCCCTAGTACCAGGGCTCACGACCCGCCTGTGGCAGAGGCTGGGTGGGGGCTGAGTGGTGCCAAGAGGAGAGGCCCGGCTCCCCTGCCCCCCACCCAGCTCTGGGCCCAGAGCAGCTGGGCGGGGACTGAGAGCCAGCGCCACGGCTCCTGCAGCTCCATCCCAGAGCAGGCGGCAGGAATGGGCGGGGAGGAGTCCAGGCGAGCTCACCGTCACAGCAGCCGGGTCCTGAGATGCACGCTCCGCTCCACAGACCCCCAGCAAGCCCGGGCCCTGGGTTCAAATCCTGGCTCCACCGCTTCCCAGCCGCTCGGGCTCTAGCATGGCACATGAGCCCGGACTCGGTTTCCCCGGTAGCTCCTGGGCAAGGACAGAAGGAAAGCCTGCGACAGGCGGAACAGCACGTCCTGGAGCCCTCCAGCTGGGACGTGGACAAGAGCCCCGGTCCCCTCCGCGGGCCGGTGCTGGACCTCAAACCTGGCTTCGTGTGACTTTGAGACGCGCTAGGGAAGGAACGCGCAGTGCATTGTCAGCTACAGGTGCCATCGCATCTGGGACGCGTGCGTGTCCTTGGAATTTCCATCCGGCTCCTGCGGGGGGCGCAGGGAGCAGTGCTGCTGGGCACAGGCGCCCAGACCGGTTCATTGCTGCCAGGCAAGCACAGAGCCCTGGGCCTGCAGCCACATGACCCTGGGCAGGCCCCGGCCACACCCATATGGGATACAGCACTTTGGGCCGGGGTTTAACCTGCTGGCCACAGCGCTGCCCCCCGCCCCCGAGAATTCTGACTAGGAAAGGAGACTGGGGCTGTGCTGTGGCTCAGCGGGTTAATCCATGTGGGCGCCGGTGCGAGTCCCGGCTGCTCCACTTCGAGTCCCGGCTGCTCCACTTCCGATCCAGCTCCCTATTAATGCACCTGGGAAAGCAGTGGAGGATGGCCCAAGTCCCTGCGCCCCTGCACCCATTGTGGGAGACCCGGAAGAAGCTCCTGGCTCCTGGCTTCAGCCTGGCCCAGCCCTGGTCGTTGCGGTCATTTAGGGAGCGAACGAGCCGATGGAGGGTCTCTCTCCCTCTCTCTCTCCTCTCCCTCACTCTGTATCTCTGCCTTTCAAATAAACAATGTAAGAAAACAGAAAGAAAGGGAGTCCAGGTAGACGGGGTCTCTGACCCACCAAGGGGAGATGCAGGAGCTGAGATCGGCCCCAGGGAGAGAGGACCTGAAACAGCAGGAGGTCTGCCCCCGGGCCCCCTCCAGCCCCCCATGAACTCCTGACTCCCAGGCCCCCTCCTCAGGTGACCGCAGGGGCTCCTGGCGCAGTGCCACCCTAGTTCCTCGGACCCCTCTCCAAGCAGCCGTCACCCGCGTGGCCTCCGGGTCCCGACAGAGTGCTGGGAATGGGAAGCAGCAGTCCTGTCCACTGTCCTCTGACCGTCTCTGTCCCCGGTGGGGAGAAGCTGGCTCTGGACGACCGCCGGTGAGAAGGGAAACCTTGTCAACACAGCTGGCCAGTGCCCCCGCCCTGGCATTCACCTGCAGTCTGGAGGTCCCCGGCCCGGCCCAGACCCTGGCTCTGTGGGCAGCAGCTCCGTGGGGGCCCAGGTCACTCCTCTTGGCGCCCATGGCCCCTGCCCTGCCCAGTGGTGCAGCAAGGAGTCCGGGCACTTCTGGCAGGGGCCTGCCCCATGCTAGGCACCGGGTAATAAGCCCATCGCCATTGCCCCAGCCAGGCAGGGAAGGGGAGGTTACAGAGGCCCAGATTAGGAGACCAGGGGCCGCGCCTGGTGGCCAGGTGTCTACCCCGCCCCCTCGGAGCCGTCTCCGCGGAGGACAGTAGTGACCATGCGCGGGCTTCTCCCGTGGGAGGACGGCCCTTCCGTGGGCATTCAGAGAGACCTGGGCCACAAAGTCGGGGAGCCAGGCCCGCATCCTCTGCGCGGGAGGGAACCCCAAACCTCTCTCCTCCGGGGGTCCCCCCGCGTCAGGCCGGCGCCCCCACTGACCCCTCGCAAAGGCCTCGGCTCCCGAGAATCATCCGGGGCCCAGCAGAGGAGGAGGAGGAGGAGGCGCCGCGTGGCCGGGAGCCGGGAGCCGCGCGCACCTGCTGCAGGTGAGGCCCAGCCGTGCGGAAGGGGGAGGAGCTGTCGCCGCGGTGCCCAGGTGAGTCGATCCCTCAGCTCCTAGGAGCCAGGCCCGGGGCAGCCGCGGGCTCCGCAGTGGCCGCCGCGAGGCGACCCGCGCTGCAGACCGCGACCCCGGCGGCTCCGAGTCCCGCGCGGCGCCGCGGCCCCAGGAGAACATTCGAGGCAGCGGCGGCGTTGGAGGCCCGTTCGGTATTTGAATAGCACAAAGGAACCGCCTTGGTCTGATTGGCCGGCCGGGTGGCCCCGGGGCGGGCAGCCCCTGTCACTCGGGAGGCTCTGCGCACTCCTATTGGCTCAGCCGGTGTGGGGCGGGGCCCGGGCACCCGGCTAAATAGCTGGGGCCGGGGCCGGCCGAGGCTCATTGCTTTGGCGCCGCGCGGGGAGCGCGAGCCCGCGGGTGGCGCGCAACGCATGGTGGCGGCTCCTCTCGGAGCGCAGCCGACCCGCTGACCCGGGCTTCGTTCCCCGTGCCCGGCGGCGCCCCGGCGGCCGGCTGGAGGCCGAAACAGCGGCAGCCTTAGCAGCGGCGGCGGCGGCGGCTGCTTTGCCGCCGCCGTCTCCGCGGGAGCATGGAGTGCGCCCTGGACGCCCAGAGCCTGATCAGCATCTCCCTGCGCAAGATCCACAGCTCCCGGACCCAGCGCGGCGGCATCAAGCTGCACAAGAACCTCCTGGTGTCCTACGTCCTCCGCAACGCGCGCCAGCTCTACCTGAACGAGCGCTACGCCGAGCTCTACCGGCGCCAGCAGCAGCAGCAGCAGCAGCAGCAGCCGCCCCAGCACCAGCACCTCGCGTACGCGGCGCCCGGCATGCCCGCCAGCGCGGCCGACTTCGGCCCGCTCCAACTTGGCGGCGGCGGCGGGGACGCGGAGGCGCGCGAGCCGGCCGCTCGGCACCAGCTGCACCAGCTCCACCAGCTCCACCAGCTGCACCTCCAGCAGCAGCTGCACCAGCTCCAGCACCCGGCGCCCAGGGGCTGCGCGGCGGCCGGGGCGCCCGCGGGCGGCGCGGGGGCGCTCACGGAGCCGCCCGGGTGCGCCGCGCTCCATCCGCCGCACGGCGCGCCCCACCGCGGGCAGCCCTTGGAGCCGCTGCAGCCGGCTCCTGCGCCGCTGTCGCTGCCGCCGCCGCCGCCCGCGCCCTCCGCGCTCTGCCCGCGGGACCCTCGCGCCTCGGCCGCCTGCTCCGCGCCCTCCGCGCCCCCCGGGGCCGCCCCTCCGGCCGCCGCCGCCGCCTCCCCGCCCGCCTCCCCGGCCCCCGCCTCCTCCCCTGGCTTCTACCGGGGCGCGTACCCGGCCCCCTCGGACTTCAGCGTGCACTGCAGCAGCCAGACCACCGTACTGGACCTGGACACTCACGTGGTGACCACGGTGGAGAACGGCTACTTGCACCAGGACTGCTGCGCCTCCGCCCACTGCCCCTGCTGTGGCCAGGGCGCTCCGGGACCCGGCCTGGCGTCCGCCTCCGGCTGCAAGCGCAAGTATTACCCCGGCCAGGAGGAGGAGGACGACGGCGACGAGGAGGACGCGGGCGAGCTGGGGGCCGAGCCCCCCGGGGGCGCCCCCTTCGCCCCCTGCAAGCGCGCCCGCTTCGAGGACTTCTGCCCGGACTCGTCTCCGGACGCGTCCAACATCTCAAACTTGATCTCCATCTTTGGCTCCGGCTTCTCGGGGCTGGTGAGCCGACAGCCGGACTCCTCGGAGCAACAGCCGCCGCCGCTCAACGGGCAGCTGTGCGCCAAGCAGGCGCTCGCCAGCCTCGGCGCCTGGACTCGGGCTATTGTCGCCTTCTAGGGAGCTGCGAGGGCACGGGGCCCCGGGGCCCCGCGGGGCCGGGGACAGACAAAGACAAGCGGCGAGCCCCTGGCCGGGGCTGAGCTGGGGGCACGCAGTGAGGGGGGTGGGGGGGCGGCGGCCGATGTTTTATAAATTGTAAAATAAAAGACAGAGAGAGAGAGAAATCGAAAACCTTGGACTTTTATTTTTTTGCAGCGAAAAAGCGCCCGTTTAAGTCTGCTTTGTGTCTCCCCCACTCCTCTCCAGCTCCGAGGTTGGGGTCGCCGCGGCGTCCAGCCGGGCGCGTGGGGCGGGGGCTGGGGGGCCGCTGCCCGGGGGGCGGCGGGGGGCGCGGCCGGGCGGCAGGCCCCCCGGGGCGGCGCGGCGTTGCGTGCCCCGAGCCCCGCGGCGGGGCGAGGGCCGGCACTTGTGAAATCCCGAGCAAAAACAAAGGCAAACTCTGCGCGCAGGCGACGTTCGGGGCGCGTTCCGTCTCTGGGGGCGGCCTCCAAAGTTCTCCAAATGAAAACACTTGAACTTTTTTTTTTTCTTTCCCTTTTCTCCCCGGGGCGGGCTCTCGAGCCCCTCCCCGCCCCGCCCCTCTCCGGCTCCGCGGCCCCCGCGCGTCTCCCGGGCCCGCGGGCGGCGCCGGACACCCCGACCCGCTCGGACGCGGCGTGGGGAGGGGGCGGGGGTGGGCGCCCGCGGACTACACTTCCCGGCATGCCCAGCACTGCGGTGCGCCCCGAACAAGAAAGGAAGTGGACGCCTGCACCTGGTTCCCCGGCCCCCAGCATTGTCCGCGCCTGCCCGTGTCTCCGGCCCGGCGGGGCCTGTCTAACCGAAAAGCCTTTTGTTGTACGCAGGTGGGGCCCCCCGCGCACCCCGAGACCGGCGGCCGGCCCCTCTCCAGCCTCCAGCGCCCGTGGTGGTTTTTTTTTTTTTTTTTTTTTTTTGTGCGTACCCAATTGTGTATCACCGGGTAGAGCCGTTCGGATCAAGTGTGGAAGTTTATAATCTGAATAAAAAGTCGAGTAGCCGGGGGCGGTGGGGACAGACGCCCCCGCCCCGCCCCCGCCGTGGGAACCCCAGCGCTCCCGAGCCTGGGCGGGCTGGAGCTGCCCACATCCGCAGGCCCGGGGGTGGGAGCTGGAAAGGGGGAGGGGGCGGCTGTCGGCGGCCGGGGGCCGGGGGCGCGCGCCTCCCGGGCCGCCCGGCCTGCGAGGTCCTCGCCCCGCTGGGAGCCGGCCGCCCCAGGGTCTCCGGCGAGTTTCCTGCCGAGCCGAGGGCGAGGGGCCGGCTCGGCCTCTCCAGGCTCAGCCCTCCGCAGCCTGGGGGCGTCGGGGCCACCCACGCTCCCCGCCCCGCGCCTGCGCCCGCGCGTCCGCGTGTCTCGGGCTGCAACTTGGGGCAAGTTTTTTCCTTCTCTTTTTTCTTTTCTTTTTTTTTTTTTTTAAGTTGAGTTTGTTATCACTGCTCGGTGCCACTTGGTGGTGTGCTGGCGGCGTCTCCGCCGCGGCCCCTCCCCTCTCGCTCGCGCGCCCGCCCCCTCCCCGGCGGACGCGGGCAGGCAGGCTCGGAGCGCGCTCGCCCTGACCACCTACGGGCTGACCTGAGACTGGGAGCCCGTGCCGAGGCCCGGAGGCCGCTCGCGCCCTCCCGGCTGGAGCCACGCGCGCTTCTGGGGCCGCCGTGCGGGCCCGGGGGCGCGCGGGGCGCCTTCAGCTTCGCTCAGAGCGGGAAGAATGGGGGGCGGGGGGCGTTCTAAAGAAAACGGTAGACTGCCCGGCTGCTGGCTGCGGGTTCCGTGGTGTCTCCCGGTGTCTCTCCTCTGGCTGCCTCCCCGGGGCGCTCGCGCCCCCCCCCCGCCACTCGCAGCGAGGCTCGCGCCCCCACCCCACACCTCCCAGCCTTCACGCCTCCCGCAGCCAGAGAAGGGGCTGCCGCCCAGGGGTCCCCCAACCCAGCCTCCCGGGACTGTCCGTATCGGGGTCCCCGGTGTGGCACGAGGCGAAGTTCTCGGGGGCGCGCTCCAGCGGGCGGGGGGTCTCGGGGGGCCGCGGCGCGGGTGGGGCTTGGGAGAGGCCGTGACGGCGCGAGCCACGGGGAGCAAGGCTCCTTGACCCCCGGGCCTGTCTTCTAGGCCTCCCACGGGAAGCGTGGAACTGCTGAGGAGGGGGCACGGCGCCCTCCCCCTCCCCGTGCCCCCCACCTTCCCGCAAGTCCAAGGAAATCGCAGTTGGAGGCGCCGGCTCGAGTCCATCCACCAAGCCAGCTGCCACAGCTCCCCCTAGCGCCGCTTGCGGGGCGCTGCAGCGGCCGCGCCTGGGAGTGGGCGAGGCGCGACCGGGGGTGGTGGGGCTGCGGGGGTCGCTCCGCGCGCGCACCTGGGGCGCCGCGCCGCGTACCGCCCCAGCCCTGGCGGCAGCGGGGACCCCAGCCCGAGAGCGGCCCGCGTCGGGCCCGCGTCGAAGCGGCGCACGTGGCCGGCAGCCTTTGTTGGGAACGCGGAGCTGGGCGCCGGGAGGGGCTGGGGAATCGGTACCCCCGGCCGGGATCCCCGCGGCAGAGGCGTGGGGGCCCTGGGGTGCGAGATGGCAGCCCCGCACTCAGCAGGACCCCAGGCCGGGTGTCTCCCGCCCGCCGCCGGCTTGTCCACGCGTCAGCTGCGCTAGGCTTCTCAGGCACGTTGGGGTCGAAGGAAAAACCCAAGGACGGAGACGGAGAGCCCGGGAGCCCACGGAACAGAGGGCTCCCTCCCCCCACTTCCCGTCTGGACCTTGGGCAGTCACACAGAGGGTTAATGCCCCCAGCGTAACATGGCTGAGCCAACACGCAACCGCCTGGCCGTCTCGGGGGCGCATTAAGCCCCTCCGCACAAAACAGCCGGTGCACCGCACAGCCCCGCTACCGCCCTGAGGGCCCTGTCTGCAGCCCTGGGCATCCTCACCCGCCCACGGCCGCCCCAGGAGCCCCTGGCCCCGCGCACCACAGCCAGCCGCAAACATCCATGGCACCGTGCGGAACACACCAGACAGGCTGGAATGGGGCGGGGGTGGGGGTCCAGGGCTGTGGGCGTCCCCTGAAGGAGGGTGGGAGGCAAGGCAGGGGTCCAGCCCAGCTCCACAGACAAGAGCCTCCAGTGAAAGGACTCGGCCAGACCCCACAAGAGCCCGTGGGCAGAATTTGGGGGTGCTTCCGGGAGGTCCCTGGCCCTCCCAAGGTTGGCAGCTCCCCTGCACACACAGGCGCATGCGCACATGCACCCGTGAGCCTGCCGTCCTTGACTCCAAATACCGGGCCAAACGAGGCTCCCAGCAGGGCCAGAGTAGGGCGCTGAGCTCTGGCTGGTGAGTGTGTGTGTGTACGTGTGCGCGTGCGTGTGCACGTGTGTATGTACGTGTATACGTGTGTGTATGTGCGCATGCACATGTGTGCGCGCGCGCGTGCACGTGTGTATGCATGTGTATACGTGTGTGCGTGTGCGCGTGCACGTGTTTGTGCACTGCGTGTGCGCGTGTGTATGTACATGTATACGTGTGTGCGCGTGCACGCATGTGTGCACTGTGTGTGTGTGCGTGCGTGTTTCCCCCCCCCCCTGCACAGAGCGTGCACACCAGGAACCGGGTCCTTCTGTCTGCACCGGCTGGATGAAGCGTCGACAAAGTGCCCGCTTGGTACCCGACTGACCTAGAACACCCAGAACAGCAGCGACCCCTCCACGCGGGCTGGCTCGGCTCAGCTCCGCGCCCAGGTAGGCGCTGGCAACATCCTGGCTTCAGAACGGCGAACCCTTGCCCAAGGTCGCACACAACCACGACGGGCCGGTCTCCACCTGCCGGAGGCCGCAGCGGCCTGGGGAAGAATGCTGGACATCACCAGGCAGGCGCCCGTGGTCCGCATGTTGAAGCTGTCTGTTGCTAAGTCCCAGTGGCGCTGGGAGCCGGTCCCCAGAGCTCCCGCAGGTGGGGGGCACACGCCCACGCCCTGCGTACTCCAAGCTCCGGATTCCTGGGACAAGGGGCCGACTCCTTGCTGCGTTTGTCACTTGTAGGGGCCAGCAGCGCCTCTGGCACCGGCGTGGGCCAAGGGTGGGATTGCTTGGCTCGTGGCGCGGTGAGCGGGCGTGCCGCTGGCTTCAGGCTCAGCTGGATCCAGGCACGAATCCGGCAGCCTCCTGTGGCTTCCCTGCACCTGAGCTCGCGCGCCTCCTGCAGACCAGCTTCCCGGAGAGTGAAGGAGGCAGCTCCCGGCCTCCCGTCCCGGAGGGGTCTGGCCGCCCATGCCGGCCGCCTCCCTGGGTGTCAGCTCCGAAAAACTCCAGGGGAGGATTCTGTCGCTCCCGGAGCCTGGGTCCTGTCCCAAACCTGCGGCCAGGGCTGAGGGCTGGCTGGCGCCCCACCTCTCCCAGCTCTGGAGGCAGAGAAGGGGTGCTCTGCTCAGACACCGAAGGGCCGGCCCGAGATGCCCTCCCGGGGAGTCTGGGGTCTGGGGACACCTGAGGTACAGGCGACATGCTCTCTGCACGTGTGCAGGCGGGGGGAGCTGAATGGGGCGGGTGTTGGGCCGGGCTAAGATGCCGGTTGCGACCCCCGCGTCTTCTCCCAGAGGGCCTGGGTTCGAGTCCCGGCTCCGCTCCGCATCCCAGCTCCCTGCTAAGGTGCACCCGGGAGGCGGCAGGGATGGGGCCAGCACTCGGGGCCCTGCCACCCCCGTGGGAGACTGGATGGAGTCTCCAGTTCCCAGCCCGCCCTGGCCGCTGCGGGCATCTGGGTGTGAACCAGCAAATGGGAGCATCCCTGGCTCCCCCGCCTCTCCGATAGAACGAGTTCCAAAAACTTTTTTTTTTAATTTATTTGACAGAGTTAGAGAGAGAGAAAGGTCTTCCTTCCGTAGGTTCACCCCCAAAATGGCTGCTACAGCCGGCGCTGTGCCCATCCAAAGCCAGGAGCCAGGTGCTTCTCCTGGTCTCCCATGCAGGTGCAGGGCCCAAGCACTTGGGCCGTCCTCCACTGTACTCCTGGGCCACAGCAGAGAGCTGGACTGGAAGAGGGGCAACCAGGACAGAATCCAGTGCCCATATGGGATGCCAGCGCCACAGGCGGGGGATTAACCAAGTGAGCCACACTGCCGGCCCCCTCACTTTTTTTTTTTTTAAGACAGTTATATATTTGGAAGGCAGAGAGAGAGAGAGAGGGAGAGAGGGAGAGAGAGAAAGGTCTTCCTTTGCCGTTGGTTCACCCTCCAATGGCCGCCGCGGCCGGCGCACCGCGCTGATCCGAAGGCAGGAGCCAGGTACTTATCCTGGTCTCCCATGGGGTGCAGGGCCCAAGCACTTGGGCCATCCTCCACTGCACTCCCGGGCCACAGCAGAGAGCTGGCCTGGAAGAGGGGCAACCGGGACAGAATCTGGCACCCCGACCGGGACTAGAACCCGGTGTGCCGGCGCCGCAGGCGGAGGATTAGCCTAGTGAGCCGCGGCGCCGGGTCCCCAAAAACATTTCTTAAAACCAGTGTGTAAAGCCGCTGCCTGTGACACCGGCATCCCACATGGGTGCTGGTTTGAGTCCCAGCTGCTCCACTTCCTATCCAGCTCTCTGCTATGGCCTGAGAAAGCAGTAGAAGGTGGCCCAAGTGCTTGGGCTCCTGCACCCACGTGGGAGACCCGGATGGAGTTCTTGACTGTGGCCTGGCCCAGTTGCAGCCACTGTGGCCATTTGTGGAGTGAACCAGTGGATGGAAGACCTCTCTCTCTCTCTCTCTCTCTCTCTCTCTCTCTCCCCTCTCTCTCTCTCTCTCCCCCCTCTTCTCTCTGTAACTCTGCCTTTCAAATAAATAAATAAATATTTTTAAAAAAATAAAACTCAGTAGGCGCTCACACACAGACTGTGTTGCCAGGTGGGGGATGACGGATGACCCGTATCATCGATGTCTACGTTTTCCAAGTCTCCTACACTAAGCGGGCGTCACTGCCAGATTTAGAAGGAACGGGGACATTCTCACAGAAGCACAGGCGCCGGGCTGGCCGGACAGCGGCCGTGGAGCAGAGGGGAGGAGGCAGCCGTGTCCGCCCTGTCCCGGGCAGGCTCAGCCCTCGACACCCAAGACCCAGCCAGCAGCCAGGCGGACGGACGCACCCTCCCTGGCGCTGCCCTGGCTCTGCTCTGAGCGGATCTGTAGGGTGCTGCTGCAGGGCGCTCTGGAGGGAGCCGGGCACTCAGCCCCTCCCAGGGCGATTCGCTGGATGACCTGGCAGGGAGCGGGCACAGCCTCAGCGACCTGGGCTGCAGCTGGAGCGGAGGAGGTCGGCTCGTAGGACGAGCACTGGGCCGGGAGCGCAGAGAGCCAGGCGCAGGCAGACACCCAGACGTGGGAGCTGGATCAGCCCCCGCCCCAGCAAGCCCGCAGTCCCAGGCCGTGGGGACACAGCCGGAGGAGAGGGGTCAGCTCCTAGCCGGCATGGATCCTAGCCGGCGTGGATGCCGTCGAAGTCAGAAAGGAAACCCCGGCTGTGGAGGGCACTTCTGTCTGCCCCCCACCCCGCCTCCCGCTCCCTCGCCCTGGGGCCCACAGACACCCAGGCCCTGCCCCGCGAAGCTGAGCTCCTTGTCCTAAGTGGCCCTGGCTGGGCTCCTGCTAATGCGCGCCCAAGTCGCTAGTCAGGTCCCTGCCACCTGCGTGGGAGACCTGGGCCGAGTTCCTAGAGCCGTTTCTGTCCCCTGGCCCTTGGGGGCACTTGGGGGAATGAAGTAGTGATGGACGCACTCTGTCTCTCAAATAAATTTTAAAAGACTTATCTATTCATTTTGGAAGTCAGAGCTGAGACTGGTGCTGTGGCACATTGGGCTAAGCCTCCGCCTGCAGTGCCGGCATCCCATGTGGGCGCTGGTTTGTATCCCGGCTGCTCCTCTTCCGATCCAGCTCCCTGCTAATGGCCTGGGAAAGCAGTGGAAGACAGCCCAAGTCTCTGGGCCCCTGCACCCATGTGGGAGACCTGGAGGAAGCTCCTGGCTCCTGGCTTCAGCCTGGCACAGCCCTGGCCATTGCGGCCATCTGGGGGGGTGAACCAGCAGATGGAATATTCTGTCTCTCCCTCTCTGTCATTACAGAGAGAATGGCCAGGGCAGGGACAGGCTGAAGCCAGGAGCCAGGAGCTTCTTCCAGGTCTCCCACATGGGTGCAGGGGCCCAGAGACTTGGGCCATCTTTCGCTGCTTTCCCAGGCCAGGAGGGAGCTGGATTGGAAGTGGAGCAGCCGGGACTTGAACGGGCGCACATACAGGATGCTGGTGCTGCAGGCAGCTTAACCCATTATGCCACAATGCTGGTTCCAATGTAGTGTTTTTTTTAAAAATCAAGTAGGGCTGGGCAGGGTTGGCTGGGGGGGGGGGGCCTTTACATGTGGGGATCAGAGAGTGCGTGGGGAGCCGGGAAAGGTACGGGCGGCTGTGTCTGTTGGCGCAGGCTACCGAGCTGCTGCAAGGAGCCCCAAATGTCAGGGAATTTCACAACAAAGATTTATTTCTTGGCCTTGCAAAATCCACTGGTCAGATGACTCGAGGAGGCGGCGGGTGACCCAGGCGGCCGAGAGGCCTGGAGAGCTGCTTGGTCCCCTCCTAACCAACGGGGCGGGAAGGGGAGACACCGCCCCGGGTGAGCCGCCCGGGCTGGACCGGCAGTGGCGGAAGAGCGATCCACGCGGAGGAACAGAACACGCAGAGACTGGACAGTGGACACCGGGGCGGGCCGGACGGAGGGCCGGGGCGGAGATGGGGCAGGCAGCCCGCGCCCGGCCCGCGGGAGGTGCTCGGACTGCGTCCCAGCCGGTGTGTGCGCGCGGCGCCTGGCACCCAGGGCCCCGGAGACGCAGCGGCAGGTGTTCGCCCGGGCCGGCGGGCGGGGGCTGCGCCCGGGGCCGGGGGCGGGCACCGGCCGGGATAAACGCAGTCGCGCCGGCTGCCCCAACCAGTTTTCCCGGTTGAGCCCGGGAAGCAAACGGTCGGGGGGATCAGCCCCTCTCCCCAGGGGCCCGGCTCCGCGGCCACGCCCACCTCGCAGTCCCTCGGCTGGGGGGAGGGGGCGGCAGGGGCGGCGCAGCGCCGGTGCGCAGAATCCCCTCGCCCGCAGGTTGTTAGAGCTCGGCCGAGAGAGAGAGAGAGAGAGAGAGAGAGAGAGAGAGAGAGAGAGAGAGAGACTGTCAGGCCCCAGGCCAAGCGCTGGGCGGCCTCCTGGGCCGTCCCGCCCAAGCCCCTCGGACCCGAGGATCTGCGCGCTCGGCCGCCTGCCCGGGGTCTCCGTGCCTGGTGTGCAAGATGAGTGCGGGGCGAGGCCTCCAGGGTACCGGCGGGCATACAGGAGGCGCCCAATAGGAGAGCCGCTGCCGCAGGAGCAGGCTGGCTTTCCACCCACACTCCCTGGGGGCCCACACGAGGCCTCAGAAGGTCTTTCCGCACCGGCGTGGGGGAGGAGGGGAGGAAGTGCGTGTGCCTTGTCTTCCCATAACTGACGCTCCGGGGGTGCCCGGGAAGGTGCCTGGGGGTCCCCAGGGCCGGCTGTGTCTGCAGGCAGCAAGCCCTCCGTGTGTGACTGCGACTGCTGGCGGCTGAGCGGACGGACGGACAGAGATGGCTGGGTAGACGGACGGATGGACAGACTGGTGGATGGGTAGATGGATGGACGGACGGACAGATGGGCGGATGGATAACTGCATGGTAGATAGGTGAATGGACAGGTAGATGAGCGTGCGTGCGTGGGGCGCAGCAGAGGAAGCCGCCGCCTGTGGCACCAGCACCCCATAAGGGCACCAGTTCGAGAACCAGCTGCTCCACGTCCCATCCGGCTCCCTGCTGATGAGCCTGAAAGGGAAAGCAGCGGAAGATGGCCCAGGCGCTGGGCCCCTGCCACTGACCATGAGACCTGGAGGGGTTCCAGGATCCTGGCTTCAGCCTGGACCAGGCCTGGCCATTTCGGCCATTTGGGGAGTGAACCAGCAGGTGCAAGATTCTCCCTCTCTCTCTCTCTCGCTGTAACTCTGCCTTCTCAAATAAACTTTTAAAAAATATTTTTAGGAAATGAATAACTGCCTGGGTGAATGAATGAATGGACTACTTGCCCATCCCGAGGGGTGACTGAAGAGGGAACAGCGGTGAGACTGCTTGCCGGTCCCCAGCCCCAGGCCCCTGGGTCTCTGATTCTCCCTCCCAGCCATTTCCTGCTGTTTCTGGAACATTCTCAGGAGCCCGGCACTTCCCACTCCACCCCACCCACCCACCCCCCACTCCCAAGCACGCCCCCCAGGTACGCCCCGGGCCACTGCGCACCCCCCACCCCCCACCCCACCCCTGCAGCCTGCGTAGAAGTTGAGTGGCTCCTCTGACACCCCACCCCCCCCCGGGCCCCAGCCTGGGGACAGAGGGCACGAAGGAACAAACACAGGGCCTGGGATCAGAACAGGTCCGCGGCGGGAGGGGCGCCTGCGGACGCTCGGGCTTGGTGGGCAGCTTCGGGACCCCCGGGTGCCCGCACTGCGGCCTGGGTCCTCTCCTGCGTGGCTCCCGGCCCCGGCTTAGGCACAGTCTAGCGGCTCCGAATCCGGGCAGTCCGTGGGTGCTCAGCTCGGGCCCAGCTGGCTGGCGGGGCAGGATGTCACCGGGCTTGCTCGCTGGTTCTTGGCACCTTCCTGTCCCTCCGCGGCCACCTCTTGGGTTTGCTCTGTGGCATGCACAAGCCTGGCCAGGGCACAATGACCGCATCCCAGAGTCTGGGTTTTCTTTTTTCTTTTTTTTTTTTTTTTGACAGGCAGAGTGGACAGTGAGAGAGAGAGACAGAGAGAAAGGTCTTCCTTTGCCATTGGTTCACCCTCCAATGGCCGCCGCGGCCGGCACGCTGCGGCCGGCGTACCGCGCTGATCCAATGGCAGGAGCCAGGAGCCAGGTGCTTTTCCTGGTCTCCCATGGGGTGCAGGGCCCAAGCACCTGGGCCATCCTCCACTGCACTCCCGGGCCACAGCAGAGAGCTGGCCTGGAAGAGGGGCAACCGGGACAAAATCCGGCGCCCCAACCGGGACTAGAACCCGGTCTGCCGGCGCCGCTAGGTGGAGGATTAGCCTAGTGAGCCGCGGCGCCTGCCAGAGTCTGGGTTTTCTAAGTGCCGTCTGGCACACTTTCACATGAGCTCGGCTGGGGACCCTGCTCCTGCCACCCCACTGGGACACGTGTGCTTGTCCACGCCATGCCCTTGTCCACCCTGGCCCCCAGGCCCAGCCTGGTGCCCCTCTCCCACGCGTGGCACAGAGAGGACTGGGGTTGGGGCAGGGCCGGGCACGCGGCAGCTCGGAGGGCATGGTGACGCCAACCAGAGACTGTATCTAGACCCAGGCTGGGGCTCCTCCCCCATCCAGGCTCAGAGACCCCTGAGGACCAGCCCGCTGCCACGATTTGGGGTGGGGGTTGTGGGAACGGGGGGCCAGGGCTCAGGACAGCAGTCGTAGGCCGGCAGGACGGGGAATCCAGCGCCTGTTGGCCCCAGGGGGAGGGGCACACATGGGGAGGCAAAGTCGTGGGCTGGTGGGGGCTGTACCCAGGCGGCGTGCACGCCCTCGGCCAGCTCCAGGGGCCTGGCCTGGGGTGGCGGCTGCTCCAGGCCAGCTCAAGGCACCCTAAGGAGAAGCCACAACACGCAGTGTGTGGTTCTGGTGATTCTGCACACGGATTAAACGCTCTGACGTTTGCATTTTAAACAAGTGTTGCTCCCCGCTAACCACTTAGGACTCCTGTCCTGGATTGGAGGACGCTGAACAGGAAGCTGCAGACCCGGACAAGGCGAGAGACGCGGCCGCGCGCTCAGCTCGGAGCCCATCACTGTGGGTGGGGGCGGGGGCTCTTGGATTGGCCGGGCCTGGGCACGTGCCCACACTGCGGTCTAGAGGTCCCTGTCCGCCCGGGAGACCTGGATGGCGCTGCTGGCTCCTGCCTTTGGCCCTGGCCATTGTGGCCATTTGGGGGATGAACCAGCGGATGGAAGACCTCTCTCCCTCCATCTCTGCCTTCCAAATAAATAAATCTGGAGAGAGAGAGAGAGAGAAAGAGAGAGAGAGGGAATCTCCCATCCGCTGGTTCACTCCCCAAATTCCCACAGCAGCCAGGGCCGGGCCAGGCTGAAGCCAGGAGCCGGGAATCCCGTCCAGGCTCTCACGTGCTGGCAGGGCCCAAGGACTTGACCTCTATACCCCTGGGGTCCTGGCGTCCCAGAGCTCGCCTGTCGGAACCCAACCCCGCCGCCCCGACACCTGGGCCCCGACTGCTTTTCTCACAAACCCAAACCCAGCCCGCAGCAGATCCCGCCAGCCTCCTTCCGAAATCACTGCCCCGCCACTTTCCTAACCACACGGCCGCCGGCCCTAACCCCCGCCCTGCGCCCCTGCCCTGCCACCGCCCCTCCCCTCCTCACCATCCCAGCGGTGTGAACCCCGGAACCGGCGGGCAGGCGGGGCTCGGCCTCAGCGTCTCCAGGAGCAGTGTCTGCCGTGGCCGTGGCGTAGCCTCCCGCCTGGGCTGAGCTCAAGCTCTGTGAGATGCCACTGGACAGGGCTGAGAAGGAACCAGGCCAGCGTGAGCGAGCCCCGCCCACCCCACCCCTACTTCGGGCCTGCTCGGAATACAGCACCAGTCCTCCCTGCGGTCCCCAAGGCGCCCCTGGTCCCAGCACCCTCACCACGTCGCCACGCACCCCTGCTGGCTTCCCGCTGCTCTCCCCATCCCTGCTCCCACCTCAGGGCTTTGCACTTGCTTGTCCACCGCCAGCATTGTCCTCCCGGCCCCTGCTCTCCTACTGAGCGGCTCGGGGCTCTGTCGCCCCGACTGCCCGTCCGGCGTTCCGGCTTCATCCCCGCGGGGCATCGTGGTGTGCTTCCATGTTTGTCCATCTCCGCACTAGAAGCACACTCCGGCCAGGGCACTGCGCAAGCCTGGGAGGAGCCACCAAACCACAAAACCTCCGGGTGCCAGTGTGACCTTGAGGGACCCCCAGAACCCCTGCGTGGGCACTGGGGGGCGCCCAGGGCCCTGCCCTGCACCTGTGGTCCGGCTTCTTCTAGGATAACTCCACGGCTAACTCATTCCATTCATTCATTCACCATTAAAGAAACAGTCGCTGGGGACCGCCCTGCTCGGGGCCGGCCAGGGGTCCAGGCACCCAGAACTTGACGCTGGTCACAGCCATCCCGCCCCTGCCCGCACTGAGCTCGCACCCCACGAGAGAGGAGGTGATAAGAGGTAGACGGGCACCTTCGGGAGAGAGGGCCCCCCTGAGGGGGCGGCATCCAAACCGAGCCCCGAACAGCAGCAGCAGCTCGGCCGGGGCCAGGCAGTGCCTGCCACGGAAACAGCAGGTGCACAGCCCCCGGGGCAGCAACAGGCTTGGCATTCTTGTTTTTCAATTTTTATTTATTTATTTGTTTATTTATTTGAAAGTTAGAGTTACAGAGCGAGGCGAAGAGATGGAGGGAGTTTCCATGGCCGCCAGCCGTGGGGGCTGGGCCAGGTCGAAGCCAGGGGCCAGGAGCGAGGGGTCCAAGCATGTGGGCTGCCTTCTGCTGTGTCTCCCAGGCCGTCAGCAGGGGGCTGGATGGGCAGTGGAGCAGCCAGGACTCGAACCAGCACCCATGTGGGATGCCAGCGTCACGGGCAGAGGTGCCAGAGTGCCAGCCCCAAGCGTGAGAGAGAGGAGGAGGGGTCAGAGGGGCTGGACCGCGGGGCGCCCCACAGGGGTCTGGTGGGCTTCCCCTTCCACAGCACAGGGTACGCCGGGTGCAGAGGGCGGGCTGGGGGCACGCACAGGCGGTGCTGGCGGCCGCCGAGCAGGGACAGTGGACAGACCTGGGTTACGGAGTGGGGGACGGCCAATGGGGTTGGATTTGGGGGTGGAGGGATGAGGGAGGAAGGATTTGGGGTGCGGTGAGCCCCCACCCACACCCCTGCCTGGGTCCTCGAGGGGCCCGGCTCCGCCCCACCCCCACCAGGATGAGCTGCAGACCTGGCGGCCACCTTCACGGTCCCTAAAGCAGGGACCTGAGGCCACCCCTCGGCTCGCAGTCGGGGTCCCCAGGGGGCGTGGAAGGCACCTGCGTCTCGTGGCGGATGCCGAGCTGTGTGCCCGAGACGCGGGGCTGTTCTGCTCCTCGTCCACCTCTCTGCCTCCTAGGGAGCAGGAGCTCTGGCCAGGGCCAGGCCGGGGCCACCAGAGTGGGGACAGCACAGGCAGCAGGGCCCCTGCAGGCTCAAGGGGGTGGGGGGCTGGGGGATGACCAGCTTAGCCTCTCCCCCCCGCTGGCCACTGACCTAGCCCACCTGGGCCTCAGTCTCCCCTTCTGTGAAATGGGCACATTACCAGCCACAGGGTGCTCAGCCCGACATGCGGAGGTGGGGAGGGCAGGTGCTGAGCCGGCTGGGCTCGGCCCGTGGGACAGGGTGGCGCAGACCCAGGGCCTCGTCCCCACGGCTCTGCCTGTCCTGGAGAAGTGAACGGTGGCTCGGGGACCGCGGGACCCGGGCCCGGGTGGCACAGGTCCGGTTCCTGGGGCACAGGGCCCTGGATTGGGGGGGCAGCTGGCCTGAGCGGGGTCTCTGTGTTTTGTTGGTTTTTGCCTGGGCCTGGTCCAGCCCCATTCCCATGGCGGCCACCTGGGAAGTGAACCAGCAGACGGGAGATTCTCTCTCCCTCTCTCTCTGTACTTCTGCCTTCAAGCAAGATAAATCCTTAAGAAGAAAAAACGTTCCCCTCTGCCCCCCACCCCTTGAGGCCCCGGTGCCGTCTACCTGCTCTTTCCAGGGGTCTCCGACTCAAACGAACAGAGAACTCCCCTGCACCCCCACCTTTTTAAAATTTATTTAGTTATTTAAAAGAGCAACAGAGAGAGAGAGAGAGAGAGAGAGGGAGAGGGAGAGAGAGAGGGAGAGGGAGAGAGGGAGAGAGGGGGGAGAGGGAGGGGGGAGAAGGAGAGAGGGGGGGAGAGGGAGAGGGGGAGAGGGAGAGGGAGGGAGGGAGGGGAGAGGAAGGAAGGGGAGAGGGAGGGGGAGAGGGAGAGGGGGAGAGGGAGAGGGGGAGAGGGAGAGGGGGAGAGGGAGAGAGGGAGAAAGAGGGAGGAAGAGGGAGAGAGGGAGAGAGGGGGGAGAGGGAGAGGGGGAGAGGGAGAGGGGGAGGGGAGAGGGAGGGAGGGGAGAGGGAGGGGGAGAGGGAGAGGGGGAGAGGGAGGGGGGGGAGAGGGAGAGGGGGAGAGGGAGAGAGGGGGGGAGAGGGAAGGAGGGGGAGAGGAGAGGGGGAGAGGGAGAGAGGGAGAGAGAGGGGGAGGGGGAGAGGGAGAGAGGGGGAGAGGGAGAGAGGAGGAGTCTTCCATCCACTGGTTCACTCCCCAAATGGCACTCCCCCGCCAGTACCTGGGTTCAGTTCCCGTCCCGGCCCCTGCAGACCCGGGAGGCCACAGTGACGGCTCAGGTAGCCGGGTGTCCGCCCCCACAGGGGGACCCGGATGGAGCTCCTGACTCCCAGCTCCTGCCCTGGCCCAGCCTGGGCCACTGCAGGCATTTGGGGGAAGGAACGGATGGATGGAAGCCCTGCCCCTATATATATATATATATATATATATATATATATATATATATATATATATATAAAATAAATACCTTTTAATCAAAATACGAAAAAGAGCAAACTGGGTACTTTTTTCTTTCTTGGTTCAGTGATGCTTAACCTCTTCACAACCATATTCAGAAGCAGAAAAAACAGGGATTTTCCAAAAATTCCTGCCACTGCTTCCCAGTCCTCCGTCCCAGGAGACACGGACAGGCGTGGGGTGTTTGAGCTGGCGCTCTCGGGACGCCGGCAGCCCAGGGTGCGGCCCTGGCTGTCTCGGCTCTGGCTCCTGGCCCCGGGAGGCAGCAGCGAGGCTCGGGAAGCCGGGCCCTGCCACCACCTGGGACCTGGGTCGAGTCCCTGGCTCTCGGCTTCGGCTTGGCCCAGCCCTGGCCGTTGCAGGCATTTGGGGGGTGAATACTGCTCTCTCTCCCCTCTTTGCCATTCACATAAAACAAAATTTGGGGCTGCGTTGTGGCGTAGCATCCCATGTGGGCGCCAGTCCGAGTCCTGGCTGCTCCATTTGGGATTCTGCCCCCTGCTAGCACGCCTGGGAGAGCGGTGGAGGACGGCACAGGTCCCTGGGCCCCTGCACCCACACAGGAGACCCCGAAGAGGCTCCTGGCTCCTGCCTGGCCCAGCTCTGGCCACTGCGGCCATCTGGGGAGTAAGCCGGTGGATAGATCTCTCCCTCTAACTCTGCCTTGCAAATAAAGGAAATGTATTACCCCACAGAGGGAATGCAGATCGCTGGGTGTGTGTGCGTGTGTGTGCACGTGTGCGTGTGCGTGTCTGTGTCCTCTTTCACCTGCAGTCTGTAGCTGCCTCCCCCAGTTAAGGGCTCATAAATGTCTTCCCAGAAAAACACCGGCAGCCTTGGAATCTGTCTGCCGGGGACGGTTCCAGGACATCCCCTCCCCCTCGGATAGCCCAGTCCCCGGATGCTCCGGCTCCTTTGCTGACTGCAACACCTCGCACAATGCAAATGTCCAGCTTCCGCGCCAACACCACGCGAGGGCAAACAGCCGCGCGAGGCACCTGCCCCTTCTATGCGCGCTCCACCCAGACTCCAGCGAGGCCCGGCTGCTGGACACCCGGCTTGGGCTGAGGCTCGGCGGGGACTCGCTCGCGGGGGGCAGGGCCCTGTGCGCCTGCGCCGCCCCAGAGGAATCCCAACCGGGCCTCTCCTCCCTGGGCCTCGCCTCGCTCCCTTTCCTCTCTGTGGTCCTGGCTCACCCACACGTGTCCCCCGCCCCCACGCCGCAGGTCTTGCTGGCCCTCCGAGGGCTAGCAGTGGTGTGCAGCGCCCACAAAGAACCCCAGGTAAACAGCTTGTGCAGAGCGGGCTGCCCCTGCCAGCTGAGCCCGGGCTGCGCCGAGCCCGCCCGCACGGACAGTCGGGACCCGGGCCGGATCTGGGGCCAGTTGAGGCCTCTCCCAGCAAAGTGAGGCCTCAGCTGAGCCCCGAGAAGTGACCGGTGGGGGATCCCGGGGCGGGGGGGAGGGGTACTGGGCTCAGGGCCAAACTGCTCAGTGCCTGGGGAGTTTGCGCAGCAGACATGCCTGTGACCGGACCCCAGGGGGCCAGCGGGGCTGGGGCACCAGCAGGGCCGGGCTTGGGGCGTCCCTGGAGCCTGAGACCCCCAGCAGCCTCCCCCGACCTGGCTGCTTCCCCACGGCTGCTCTCTCCCTGGGTCCCTCTTCCTCGGCACTGACTCCTGCCTCAGTTTCCCTTCCCCAGCCCTGCCGATTTGCTCCAGTACCCAGCCAGCTGTCACAGGGCGGGGGGCGGGTGTCAAATCCCCAGCCCAGACCCTCACTCAGCCACATGCAGCACAGGGCCTGCGCCCCCACCTCCCCCAGGAATGGGGTCAGCTCCCTGGTGTCAGTCTCTGTGGAGAGCAGGTGGCAGGTGCACTCCCGCAGAGCACGCCTCACCCGAACGCCCACACCTCCGCCCTCTGGGCCCCAGCAGAGGGTCGTGGGCGACGCTGCCACTCAGGGGCCTGTGCCCAGGACCCAGCCCTCCCGACGGCCTCCCCCACCCCCACCTCTCTGAACCACTAAGCCACTAAGCTGGGTGGAACCTGAAGGCAAGAGTCTCACCTTTTTTTCATTTCAAAGCTTGTTGAATTAGACAAAAGGCCAGCCTTCCTCCCTGCTCTCCAGCCCCCACCCCACCCCCACTCTGGTGGCCGCTTTCTCCCACCCACAAACCCACTCGGGTGGGGGCACAGCGTGCGCTGGGAGCAAATCGCACCCTGGCCCTCCTTCTCGTCTCCCCTCCCAGGTGTCCTTCCCCGGGCACCTGCAGGGGGCCCAGCCCTTCTCTCCTGCATCCCCCAGCCCCTCTCCCCTTCCAGCACCCGGCGTGTGGGGGTGTGCACGGCGCCCCCTCCAGGAAGCTTCCCTACACCCCAGGTCCCGCCCACTCGCTCGGTCACAGCAGACCAGGCTGGCCCCACCTTCCACCTGGGCAGTGTGGTGTCACCGGGTGGAAGCAGCAGCTGTCCCACCGCCACCGCCCCCCCGCCCCAAGCAGCCCCTTGCCAGACACAGGGACCCGACTGCCAGACTCCGACCTCGGGGTCGCCCCGCGCCTCCTGCGGACAGGGCCTCCAAACGCAGCCCCAGCACCCACGGGCCACCCTTCAGCCCCCCTCCCGGCCGGCCACACCCTTCTCTGCGTGCAGTGCAAACCTCAGCGGAGCCCGACCCTTTGCTCTGGGGGCCGTGCGCGTGCTGGCCACAGCCTGCAGTCCCCTCCCTGGCCTCTGGGTCAGCGCCAGGACCCTAACAGCCGTCGCCGCCCCAGGCCTTGGGGCCAGGACGCCCAGGGAGCTGCGGCTCAGAGGGGGTTACACCCAGCCGGTCAAGCCCACTGGAGTGCTGATTCGCGCCCCAGCTCCGTTACCTCCAATTCAGCTCCCTCCTAACGCCTCCTGGGAGGCAGCGGATCCAGCTCAGGGGCTGGGGCCCTGACAACCCCCAGGAGACCCAGGGGAGTTCCCTGCTCCCGGCCCCTGCCTGGCCGGCCCCGGCACAGCAGTTATCTGAGGAGGGAACCAGCGGAGGGCAACGCTGTCTCCAACACGCCACCTTTTAAGTAGATGAGAAGGAACATTTTTAAAGACAGAGACGCAGGCAGCTATCAGGGTCTCCCGGCCAGTAGCAGGGCCTTGGGTTTGAACTCAGGGCTCCTGGCTCCAGGACCTCCCAGGAGGTGGGCGGTGACCTGCGGCCGAGCCTCCCGGTCCCGCGGGAGGCCTCGCTCTGTTGTCCGGTGTCCCGGGAAGCCCCAGGGCAGAGCAGCAACAGGGACACGAACAGAGGGAGGAGGGCATCCCACTGCCAAGGTCGGGCAGGGGGCTGAGCGAGTCAGGGACAGGCGCTCGCCGTGTGCCAGGACCGGGCTGAGGCCTGCCCGTGTCAGCCACTCCGGCAGGCATCTCGCGACTGTCCCCACTGCACAGATGACGTGACGGGGGCTTGGAGACTCGGTGACTTATGACCTTGGCACGGAGGGGACAGCCAGGGCTCAGGCCAGGGCTCTGCTCTCCAGGGCGTGGTCACGCGTCCCACTGCCCCAGACACCTTGGCCCGAGGGAAGGACCAGCCCCCAGAGCTGGAGGACGCACAAGGCGTCAAGGAGTCGGCGCACACGGGCAGCAGGTGCGGAACAGAGGCTTTAATCCAAACAGCAGTGACGGCGCGGGGGCGGGGCCGGGGCGCGGGGGCGGGGCACGGGGCGGGGCCGGGAGGGCACTGGCCTGGCCCCGGGCTGCTGGGGCTCCCCTGGAAAGTGACGTCTGTGACGCTCATGGTTCTGTCCAGGCCATCGGCCAGGTCCCGGGTCAAGCCCATGTCTGCTGTGTAGACCCCAATACAGGAAAGGGGAGGCGAGGAGGGCAGGCCTGGGGGCCCAGGACAGCCCGGGGGGCTCAGGGACCAGCAGCTGAGCCACATCCCTGCTCCCGGGGCCTGCGCTGCCTCAGAGCCAGGGGCTGGGCTCAGGGAGCCATCACCTCACCCCGTGCAGGGAAGGGGAGAAGTTGGGGGAGGGCTGCTGCCTTCTGTGCCCCCCACAGCCTGCTCGCCCGCTGCCCGGGGCACAGAGGTAGCAGAAACAGCCGGGCCCAGGACCACCGAGCGAATCCAGGCTCTCTGCAGACACAACGGGCCCAAGCCCCTCCCTGAGTCTCTACCACCACCACCCCAGAACATTCTGGAAAGACAGGCCTCACCCCAACAGCTGGGCCCTCCAGGGAGCCCAAAAGGCAGCTGCCACAGGCAGGCTACCGCTAGGAAGGGGGAGGGGGGTGGGGCTTCGGCCAAAGGGGAGAAGCCAGGGTGAGAAGCCCAGGCGGCCCCAGCCCTAAGGCAGATGCCCCCTGGACAGGGCTGGGAAGTGCCCACTCCCAGGATCCCAGGAGCAGCCGCCCGCAGCCTCACCAAGGCGGGGGGGGGGGGGGGGGCAGCAGTGGGCAAGGCCAGCGGCTCCGTCCCACAATGCCACAGGACAGCCGGGGCCTCTGAACGCCGCCGCACAGGACGGGGGGGAGGCGAGTGAAGCCGGGGACGGAGGGGGCCCACAGCCGGGGGCCCAGGCCCCCTTCCTGCCCGTCCGCTGCAGGTGAGCTCAGCACACTGGCTACACTTTGGTCATCTCTCCCAACCTGGGCGGTTCGGCCTGTGCTCGGAGCCCCCTCAAGCCCACCCAGTAAACAGCCTCTCACCACACGGAAAGAACAGAGGGAGGGGGCGGGCGGGCAGCCAGGAGCCCCCGCGGCCCCCCTAGCCGGAGGTGACGGGGTGGATGGGCAGCAGGCTTCCGAACTTGAAGTGCTGGATCACCGGGAACTTCTCCAGGCACTGCAGGGAGGAAAGGGCGGGCGCTGAGGGCCGCGCTGCGGTGGCCTGACCAGGAAGCCGAGGCCGGGGCAGCTCGGCCCGCAGCGAGGCCGGGGGCTTCGTCCGGCCCCGGCCTGAGGGGTGATGACGGTTTCTTCTGTCCCTGTCACCCCTGCCAACAGACGCCCCAGCCCCAGACGGGCAGCAGCGAGCAGAAGCCAAGGAAGGGGCCGCCCTGATCCCCGGCCCTCAGCCTGGGGGCAGCCCCTGGAGACCCCAGACACGGGCTGGGGGCATCTGGAGCCCCGACCCCCGTCTGAGGACATGCCCCAGCCCTCTCCCTCCACCTCTCTGGGCTGCAGACTGAGACAGCCAGAGGCAGCTGACATGCCTGCCCCCCAGGGAGGGGCGGGGCAGTGGGGGGCAGCAGCACTGAGCAGGGGGGAGACACAGGCAGCCCCAGCCTCTCTGCACCCGGGGCATCACCAGTGTGGTGCGCTCCGGCCCCTGACCACAGGAGGGGGTCCCCAGGCTGCGTGGGGGAGCCGCCTCTTTCTGACTTCTTTTTTTTTTTTTTTTTTTTTTTTTTTTGACAGGCAGAGTGGACAGTGAGAGAGAGAGACAGAGAGAAAGGTCTTCCTTTGCCGTTGGTTCACCCTCCAATGGCCGCCGCGGCCAGCGCGCTGCGGCCGGCGCACCGCGCTGATCCGATGGCAGGAGCCAGGAGCCAGGTGCTTTTCCTGGTCTCCCATGGGGTGCAGGGCCCAAGCACCTGGGCCATCCTCCACTGCACTCCCTGGTCACAGCAGAGAGCTGGCCTGGAAGAGGGGCAACCGGGACAGAATCCGGCGCCCCGACCGGGACTAGAACCCGGTGTGCCGGCGCCGCTAGGCGGAGGATTAGCCTAGTGAGCCGCGGCGCCGGCCTCTGACTTCTTGACCTCCAGGCGACACAGGTGTCCTGACGCCCGTCCCCTCGCCTCCCACAGTGGCTGTGTCAGCTCCGAGGGGTGCAGGACAGGCGCACAGGAAGTGGGGAGCAGGAGCTGGGGTGGTCCCTGGGGGAGGAGAGCAGGCCCAGGCCAGAGGCAAAGGCAGCTGCCACTGCGCTGATGTCATCAGGAAGTGGTGGGAGTCTGTAAAAGGACTCCCCGCTCCGGCCCGAAAATTCCAGAAAGGGTCAAAGGTCAACTTGCTTCTAGCTCTCATCCCAGCAAAGCTGCAAAAGCAAGAGGGGCAGGAGCTGAAGCTCTGTCTCCTCCGCCCACGGACCCCCGGCCCCTGGGGCAGAGACCAGATGCAGCTGATGGGGTCCATGCAGCTGGAGGCCCAGGCCTGGAGGCCGGGACCCCAGGGTCTCAGAGGACCCACCTTCCACGGGGAAGCAGGCCCTGGGGCCGGGCCAGGCGACGTGGAGGCAGAGAGCCAGTCCTGTGCCACGGCCACTACTGCCGGGCCCGGTCCGCCTTGGGTGCTGCTCAGCGAGGCCTCCTCCCTCCAGCAGCCTACGCTGGCCAGCGAGCCGGCTCCGCTAACGCCCACTGGACCTGCAGACTGAGGGTCCTCCTAGTTCCTCCCTGGGCCTAAAGAACCAGTCTGAAAGAACAGGGACTGCTGGCTACTGACTGGTCAGCCAGCGCCTGAACACGGCCTGGCGGAGCCCGAGCTCCGGGTCCCTGTTTCCTGCTGGCAGTGGGCAGTGGGCGTGTCCCGGGCACAGGCCCTGCGCTCCCCCTGGCTCCGCCCAGCAGCTCCAAGTCCTTTCACCTCTGGAAGGAGCAGGGAGGGGAAGGGGCCAGGGCCTCTCACCCCACCCTTGGGGCACCCAGGGTCAAGGTCAGTTTAAAGTCACCCAAGGGAAGAGACCCGCAGAGGACGGCACTGGGCACTTTCGGCCAGGAAGGCACGGCCAGTCTGGCGCAGGGCAGGAGGGAGCCGGGTGGCCCAGCACAGCCACGCACTGGAGGCTGGAACCTAAACACCTGAACACCTAACCAAGGGCTGTGAGTCAGAGGAAGGGAGCTGAGGGGGAGGGGCTGAAGGGGGAAGGGGACAGAGGGCCAGGCCGGCAGCTCAAGGGCATTAACCCCTTCATGGCCATGGTGAAGGAGCATCTGCACCACCAGGAGCCCCTCCCCCGGCTGCGAGAGAGGTCGGCAGCCTCAGGTGGGTGACACGACACCAACGCTGGGGCCAGGCGACACCGGGGCCAGGCCGGGTCCGGGCTGGGGCCTCAGGTGAGGCACTTCCACTCCCACGGCCCAGCCACAGCCAGCGGTCCTCAGACCTGCGTGCCAAGCCAGGGCAGCAGCTGCGTCCTCCCCACCGGGCAGACACACCCTGGGTCGAGAAGGGCAGCAGCCTCCCAGCAGGGGGAGCCCACGAAGACGCCGGAGGCGGTCACTGCCATGGCCACGGGCAGGTGGCGCCTGCCCTCACCCCAGGACCAGACTGCTCCCAGGCCACCTCAGCGCTGTGCGGCGGGGACAGACCAGGCACAGAGAGCACGCAGGGGTCTCCGGTCCCGTGACGAGGGAAGCCACCCCCTCTGCCACCCAACCCTGGCCGCAGCAGGCCTCGCCTCCACCTGAGTGCGCGCCAGGGTCTCCCGGCCAGCCAGTCCCCACACAGGCGTCTCGGAGGCCCAGCGTCACACGGGCCGGCCTGGGACCCCGAGAACCGTGGCGCGGGGGAGCGGCAGCGACAGGCGCACTCACCTCGGCCTTGTACATGCGGATGAGCCCCTGGTTCACTTTGGACCAGGAGGGCACGGCACTGATGTTCCACAGCTGGTTCGAGTGCTCGGCGAACGGGCCCGTCTTCATCTGGAGGAGAGAGGCCTCGGCTGGGGCGGGGGCCGCAGCCCCTCCCCGCTCTCCCACACGGGTGCACGGGCTCCCCTCGGGAAAGTCTACCCCTTCTTGCCCACCCCTCCCAGTCACCCCTTTCTGCCACAGCTGTAAAAGGAGTCTGACTCCTGCCACCCACCAGATCCTGCGACCCCTGGAGAACACAATCTCCCTGAGCAGCCTGCATCCCGCCCCTCGGCCTGCACCTGCCAGGGCAGAGCTGGGAGAGCGCCAAGGAGGGTGCGACCGCACACAGGCGCCCCCAGCCCTCTGCACGGCCAGCCGGTGCAGGAGGGGGGCCCTGGCCGCCAGGAGCAGCCGCAGGGGCATGGACGGCTCCAGTCCCGGCGCACCCGGAGCCCAGGCAGTTCGCACGCCAGCAGGAAGCACAGCACGTGGGTGAAGCGTGGGCACCTGCCTGCAGCCCTCGGATCCCACAGGGAAGCAGGTCACGGCCACCCTGCGCCTCCCCCAGCCCCCAGCTGGCAGGTAGCATCCCTGCGGGGGCCAGGACTCGGCACCTGAGGCCCCGGCTGCAGCAAACAGATCAGGAAAAAAAACAGAGAGCCTGAGTCTGGAAAGGAAGCCGACTTGGACCTGAGTCTGTGGAAGGTTCCAGAAGAAACTGCATAGTGGCTGTGGAGGGGGCTGGGCTGCTCTGGGGAGAAGAGAAAGGAGGAGCCCAGAGCCCTCTCCATCCCGGGGCCTGCTAACCTGCTCATGGGGAAAGCTCAGGAGGCACCGGCCCCGCCCCCAGGGAGCTGCTGCCGCCTGCCCCTCTCGGCGGCCTCTGGCTTCTCCAGCAAGGATAAAACTTTGCCGATGGAAGTCAAAAAGCTGCCATTTTAGCGCTGAAATCTCCCGGCTGGCCCCAGGCCCCTCGGCGGGCCCGGGGGGCTTGGTCCCTTCACACAGGCCCCCTCCTCCACGAGGGCGCAGGAGCCCCAGCCCGTTGGGGCCTCCCCCCTGCGCAGCCCGCTGCCAGGCCCAGCTCCCTCCAACTCCACCCTCCCGCGCCAGGATCACGGGGCCGCGTGAGCTTCACTCTGGACAAGGCCCGGTGAGCAAACCAGCCAGGCGCAGGCGCAGGGCCTGCTCGGCTTCCAGGGGCACGGAGGGGAGCCCCAAAAGAGCACGGGGGGCTGGAGCAGTGCCAGCGGCAGGGCCAGGAAAGCCGGGGGCTGCCCCCCCCCAGCCGCACCAGGCCCAGGCCTCGAGTCCTTGAGAAGGAGACTGCAACTCTGGGAAAGGCAAACAGAAGAGGGGGAAGAATCGGGGGCGAGAAGACAAAAAAAATGAGCTCATTGCAGCCACAAAGGGAGGCGCGGAGCGGGCTGCAGGCCCGCGGTGACCCCAGGGGAATCGGTGAGTCAGAGCAGCCATATTGAGCAGGAAATCACTCCCAGACGCCGTTCCTGCTGCACTCCCCAGAGGCCGGCCTTTGTAAGCGGGGCCTGTCAGCAGGGGAGGGGGGGCGGGGCGGGGCTCGCACAGCGCCTTCCTGTCAGCTCCCTCCCTCCCAGCTGAAACCCGATCCCTCCCTTCCCAAAACTCCAAATTTAGAAGCCAGATTGAAACTGAAATTCTTTTCCTGCCTGCCCTGGGCTCTTAAAGGCGCCGGGGCCGCATTTCCCGCGGCAGCCGAAGCCCTCCCAGGTGGAGGCCCTGTGCGGGAGCGCGGGCAGGGGCTGGCCCCTCTCCCAACTTCCCGGCTGCACCGGCCCTCCAGGGCCGACAGTGCCCCGTCCTGCACACGGGAGCCGGGCCGGCCACTCACTCACCCCGGAGGGACTGCAAAACACCGCCCACTGCTCCGAGGAGCAAGGGGGCCAGCGGCGGCCACACAGGCCTGGCGGAGGCTGGCCCCGGCCCCTCCTGGGCTCTGGGGCCGCCCTCCTGGCACCAGCGTCTAACACCAGGCCCAAGAGCCCGGAGCCCAGGAGAAGCCTGGCCTTGCAGGAAATGTGCTGAGCAGCCACAAGCTGCGCCCGCCCCTTCCTCCGGCTCCGGTCTCCCTCACTTAAAGCCACGAAAGCCTCTCCCAGTCCAGTGTGGCTTTAGTGCCACCTAGTGGTCAGCACAGCCTTCCAGCAGAGGACTGGAGCCCTGACTCGGGGAAGCTTTGGGCCCAAACAAGCAGAAACGCCAAGTTTCCACGTGGCATCAGCTCCCCTGCCGAGGCCCGGCCTGCCCTGCCTCCCCACAACTACTGACAGGGTTCTCTGCGTCGGTAACTCTGCCTTTTAAATAAATAAATAAATGAACCTTTAAGGGGAGGGGGGCTGGCACTGTGGTGTAGCGGGTGAAGCCCCCGCCTGCAGTGCCGGCATCCCATACGGACACCGGTTCGAGTCCCGGCTGCTCCACTTCCAATCCAGCTCCCTCTTAATGGCCTGGGAAAGCAGATGGCCCAAGTGGGCCCCTGCACCCACGGAGGAGACCCAGATGAAGCTCCTGGCTCCTGGCTCTGGACCAGCCCAGCTCTGGCTGTTGCAGCCATCTGGGGAGTGAACCAGCGGATGGAAGACCTCTCTCTGTCTGCCTCTGACTTCCTGTAACTCTGCCTTTTCAAATACATAAATCTTAAAACAAACAAAAAACCCAACACCGACAGGGACGCAGGAGCTTGGTCAGCCACCAGAGGGCGCCAAACAGCATAGCCTTCCAGGCCCAAGCTGCCAGCTGGGAGCGGACTGCACCCTCTCCCGGCCCTGCTCCTCCAGCTCACGGGGTCTCCTCACTCTACTCCCAGGAGAGCAGCGCGCGGCTGGCTGCCCGAGGCCCCCACCTCGAGTCCGCCGCACTGCTGAAGGCAGCAGAACCGGGAGCGGAGCGCTGGCCACCCGGCCGGCAGCCCCGGCCGCATCTGCTGACTCGGAAAAACCGAGTCGTTCCCCTCTGGCATCTGGAGCTCGCAGCCGCCTGGGCCGCTGCTGACCAGACCAGGAGCTCGGAGCAAGGCCGCTCCGGCAGCCTCTCCCTCTGCGGGGCTCGGCGGTCACGGGTGTGCGGTGTCCGGGAGGTGACCAGCAAGGCTGCAGCCCGCACGCGGGCGCCTGCGAAATGCAGGAGACGACCCCTCTGCAGGCAGCAGAGCCAAGGCCACTGGGAGCCGCGCGGTGTGTGTGTGTGGTGTGCGGTGTGTGTGTGGTGTGCGGTGTGTGTGTGCGGTGTGTGTGTGCAGTGTGCAGTGTGTGTGTGCAGTGTGTGTGTGCAGTGTGCAGTGTGTGTGTGCAGTGTGTGTGTGCGGTGTGTGTGTGCGGTGTGTGGTGTGCAGTGTGTGTGTGCGGTGTGTGTGTGTGTGCGGTGTGTGGTGTGCAGTGTGTGTGTGTGCAGTGTGTGTGTGTGGTGTGCAGTGTGTGTGTGCGGTGTGTGTGTGTGTGCGGTGTGTGGTGTGCAGTGTGTGTGTGTGCAGTGTGTGTGTGTGGTGTGCAGTGTGTGTGTGCGGTGTGTGTGTGTGTGCGGTGTGTGGTGTGCAGTGTGTGTGCAGTGTGTGTGTGTGGTGTGCAGTGTGTGTGTGCGGTGTGTGGTGTGCAGTGTGTGTGTGTGGTGTGTGGTGTGCAGTGTGTGTGTGTGCAGTGTGTGTGTGTGCGGTGTGTGGTGTGCAGTGTGTGCGTGCAGTGTGTGTGTGTGGTGTGCAGTGTGTGTGTGCGGTGTGTGTGTGCGGTGTGTGTGCAGTGTGCGGTGTGTGTGTGTGGTGTGCAGTGTGTGTGTGTGCGGTGTGTGTGTGTGTGTGCGGTGTGTGTGTGTGTGTGCGGTGTGTGTGTGCGGTGTGTGTGTGCAGTGTGTGGGTGTGTGTGCGGTGTGTGTGTGTGTGGTGTGCAGTGTGTGTGTGCAGTGTGTGTGTGCGGTGTGTGGTGTGTGTGTACAGCCCACTCCCACCACCAGAGGCACCGGGAGCAGACGGTGCCCAGCTCTCCGGTCCTGACGCCACGTCTGACTCGGAGGCTGGAGGGGCAGACCATGCTCCGGGGGAAGCTGCCCTGTCGCCAGGCGGCCGCTGGGCCTGCAGCCGTCACCCTCCACCCTGGCAGCTCCCGCGGGATCATCCCACCGCCGGCCGCGGGGCCCTGCCTGGAACACACCCCCCGTGACGCCCACCCCTCGGCAAGGCCAGCTGGGGACTGTGTCTGAGCCCTGCCCAGGGGCCCCGGGGGGTTCAGGACAGACACTAGGTTTGGGGGGCAGGTCCTGGCCAGGCAGAGCTGGTGGGAGCTTTCTGGAGAGGCCGAGCAGGGCTCCGTGAGCGTCCACCCCGGCGCCAGCCCTGCGGCCCTCACCTCGGTGATGAACAGGATGCACTCCAGGAACATGTAGTCCTTGTGGTTCTCGTTCACGGCCTTCTCGTCCACAAAGTGCCTGGGCTCCAGGAACGGGTGGTCTGGGAAGAGCAAGAAGCCCTGGGCCTCAGGATCGGAGCCTCCCAGCCCCGCCCTGGGCACGGGGCCCGGCAGGGGGACCCACCCAAGGGCCGGGCCGGGCCAGGGTCCTGTCCACGCACCCACGTACCCATGGGCACCACTGCGGCAGGTCGCGGGGCCCGGCACACCTAGCCACAGCCTCGGTGCCGTGCTGCGTGCGCCACGCCCGAGCCGGCTCGGTTATCTCAGCGAGCACCCCTCCACCCCCTGCACCGCGGGCTCGGCGTCCCGGGCTGACTGCGTCCCTCGCTGGCACCTGGCGGCCTTGTCGAGCGACCAGGCCACACCACAGAGGTTTGTGGAGGTACGGGGGATTCAAAAAGCTCACGGAAAATGTGTATCAATGACAAACATACGGCGGGTGGATTTCAGACGTTTTTGCGCCGAGATAAACTAATCTTTGATGCCGCTTGCCGTGAAGGTCCTGGAGTGCCCCGCGTGCTCAGGACGCTCGCAGAGGCGCAGCCCCCAGCACACAGCGCTCACACTCCGCCGGGCTAAGGGGCCCTGAGCGCTCACAAGCTCCGCCCAGCTCTGCCTCCCTCCGGCTGTGCCGGCAGGGACCCTCCCAGGGCTTCGCCAAGGAGACCTGAGGACAGCGCCGGGCGCAGCGCCACCCACCCCACCCTCTGGTAGAGCCCCCAGGTGGGAGGGCGCCAGCAGGCAGGCGCACCTGAGCCCACACGGGCGGGCCCGGTGCCCGGCCCTAGGCAGCAGCTTCCCGAGGGGCCCCTTGCTTGCCAACAGTGGACGACGCTGCCCGGAGCTGAGCGCGCCTCCCGCCAGGCTGTCACACACCAGGCGCACGGCCCTGCTCCAGCCCGCATCACTTCCCGGCAGCCCGGCCAGTGCGGTGCCTGCTTTGCAAGCAGGACAACTGGGAGGAGCGGTGCCCCCCGCCCCGCCCCCGTACCTATCAGCTGGGAGCTGCCCCAGATGAAGGGCAGGAACTGGAAATCGTCCAGGCCCCACACCCCCTGGCTGCCGGCGGGCTCCATCCGGTAGGTTTTCTGGAGCTTCCGCATAACCTCAAGGTACCTACACGGAGGGGAGAAGGAAGAGAGCCAACAGTAAGACAGCCTGGGCGCCCCGAGGCCACGCCTACCCAGGAGCACAAAGCCGCAGAAAGCCCCAAGACCTGGGCTCCCCATGGGAGCACTGCCTCTCCTCTGCCCTCCACTTCCAACTGTTAAGGTCCCCAGAGATGGCAGCCCCGTCCCTGGGCTCCACCACAGGCCTGCTGTACCCGTTACCGCTGGGTCACTGAGGCCACGCCAGCCCGGTGTCTCCCGCACAGGCATGCTGCACCTGTTACCACTGGGCCACTGAGGCCATGCCAGTCCGGTGTCTCCCACACAGGCGTGCTGCATCCGCACCGGGCCACTGAGGCCACGCCAGCCCGGTGCCTCCCACACAGGCCTGCTGCACCCACACCGGGCCACTGAGGCCACACCAGCCCAGTGCCTCCCACACAGGCCTGCTGCACCCACACCGGGCCACTGAGGCCACGCCAGCCCGGTGTTTCCCACACAGGCCTGCTGCACCCACACCGGGCCACTGAGGCCACGCCAGCCCGGTGCCTCCCACACAGGCCTGCTGCACCCACACCGGGTCACTGAGGCCACGCCAGCCCGGTGCCTCCCACACAGGCCTGCTGCACCCACACCGGGCCACTGAGGCCACGCCAGCCCGGTGCCTCCCACACAGACCCCGGTGAGCACCAACAGCCTCTGGGCCGCACGCCTGTCCCTGGGGGTGAGCCCAAACCCGGCAGGAGTCTCGGCCGCGCCTCACCGGTTAAAGACCTTGAAGACGATGGCTATCTGGTCGTCCACGCGCAGCACCCCGATCTTGCACAGACAGCACAGGAAAGCAGCAAAGGCTGCTTCGTGCCCTGGGGAGAGACACCGGCCACGGCCACGGCCACGGCCACGCTGAGTCTTCCACAAACAGAGCCGCGACTGACCCTGCTCTCCCCGAGCCCACGTCACAGGTCAGCGGCCCTGGGAGGGGGCTTGATGCCAAGGCACTGGGGCTGCTTTCCCGTCCAGAAAGAACCAGGCCCTGCAGCCAGCCCAGGACCACCCGCTGCCTCCTCCGGGGCCCGGGCCGCTGACTTCCCCAACGGGCCTTTAGACGTAGCTGGCCGGCTCATCAAACCACTCAGCGACTCCTCTCTACGTATTCCTTAAGGATTCAATTTATTCAAAAGGCAGAGATACGGAGGGAGAGGGAGAGGGAGAGGGAGAGGGAGAGGGAGAGGGAGAGGGAGAGGGAGAGGGAGAGGGAGAGGGAGAGAAGGAGAGGGAGAGAGAGGGAGAGGGAGAGAGGGAGAGAGGGAGAGAGAGGGAGGGAGAGGGAGAGAGGGAGAGAGAATCTTCCATGCGTTGGTTCACTCTCCAAATGGTCACAACACCAGGTCACAGCCAGGAGCTGCCTCCGGGTCTCCCACGTGGGTCAGGGGCCCAGCACTTGGCCGTCCTCTGCTGCTCTCCCAGGTGCATTAGCAGGGAGCTGGACAGGAAGTGGAGCAGCCGGGACTGGAACTGGCGCCCGAGCGGGATGCTGGCGCTGCAGGCAGCGGCTTACCCACTGTGCCACGGTGTGCCCCTCTCAGTGTTTTCCAGTCTGGGGCGGGCTTTGTGGTGCAGAGGGATAAGCTGCCACCCACGACGCCTGCTCCCCGCGTCAGAGCACCCATTTGAGCCACCCTTGCGATGCAGCTCCCTGCTGGGAGTGCGAGAGGAACCAGTCGATGAAGGAGCTCTTTGTGCCTCTGTCACTCTTTCAAACAAATAAAAGAAATAAAGTTTTACGTAATTTTCACTTGAAAGGCAGAGTGAGAGAGGAGCCTTCCATCCGCTGGTTCACTGCCCAAATGCCCACGGCAGCCAGAGCCGGGCCAGGCCGAGGCCAGGGCCAGGAGCTCCATCCGACCTCCTGCATGGATGGCAGGCAGGGCCGGTCTCAGCCACCACTGCGGCCGCCCGCCAGTGCTCCCGGGAAGCAAAGCAGCCGACACGGCGCAGGCGTCCCAGGCGCCCCACCCTACCCACTGCACCTGCTACGTGGGCACTCCGACCTCCGACCCCGCAGGGAAGACAGGCGTTACACCCGACTCCCGCACCGTGTCTGCTCACAGACTGTCCAATCCCAGGTGCCGGGGCAGAGCCCACACACGCACACCTGTCCCCTCCCTAAGGAGTCGGATGGAGACCACTAATAAAACCGGGAGCGAGGCCGGGAAGAGAGCTGCAGAAGAAGCAGGCTGGGGCTGCGGGGCGTCGCCCGTGTGGACACACACCAGCGCTGCATCAGGGCCACTGTCACGTCAGCCACGCCAGGCTCAGCCGTCGCCGTCACCCGGAGAGCCCAGCGTGGCTGCCAGCAGCAACGGCGGCGCACGCTGGCAACAAGGAGGAAGAGCCCCGCCTTCCTTCCCAGGGTGCACCCAGCAGGAGTGGCCGGCCCCGCATGGAGGGCCAGCGGCAGAGCCGGGCAGGCCCAGAGAGCTGCGGCTGCAGCAGCGAGCGGCCATCGCCACTGCCCCGCCTCCCCGGGCCCCTCTGGCTCCCTGCTTGCTGGACCTGGCCCCATCGGCAGGGGACAGAGCTTTCCCAGGCCCCAGCTGCAAGAGGGCCTGTGCGCCACCTCCCCAGATGGAAAGGAAGGTGAGCCCTGCAAACAGGGCCGCCCTGGCCGGGGCCACGCATCCCTCTCAGCCAGGCTGGCCTGGACGACAGAGCCAGAGCTCAAGAGCACAGCCAAAGAGACGAAGAGACAAGGGCAGGGCCGTGGCCGTGGCGCAGCTGGGTAAGCCACTGCCTTCGATGTCGGCATCCCAGTTCAAGTCCCGGCCGCCCCATGTCCGATCCAGCTCCCTGCTGAGGTGCCGGGGAGGGCAGCAGAGGATGGCCCACGTGCTTGGGCCCCTGCCCCCTGTGGGAGACCCGCAGGCCTGCTCCAGCACTGGCTGTGGGGGTCATCTGGGCAGTGACCGTGTGCTGGCACATCTCTCTCTCCCCATCTCTGCACCTTTGCCTTCCAAAATACTGTAAGATCTTTAAAAAAGAGGGAGGGGCCAGGGGAGTGCACACGAGGCTGCAGTGGTCAGCAAGAAGCTCTCCCTCAGGCCGTCCGCCAGCAGCTGCCCGAGGCGCAGCCAGCGAGAGATCGCCCGGGTGACGTGCGCTGTCAGCGCTGTGCACGCAGGCAGCACGTCTGCGGCACCGGCGCCCCCTGGTGGACCAGGCCGAGGGCCGCGGCTCCAGGCCGCCCACACCGCCACGCCCCCACCCACGGGGGCCCTGAGCAACATGCGGCCCCCACCAGCAGGCAGGGCCTGCGAGCGGCAGCTACCTGTGCCGTAGTCGATGCGCGTGGAGTTGCCCACGGACTCCTTCAGGTACACGGCCACCTCCGGCACAGCAGCTGCCAGGTGGGCGGGCACCACGGCGGCCACCAAGCCCTCTGCTTCCTGATAACAAGAGACACCAGGTGGCCGCGGCAGATTCGGCAGCGTCTGGCCTGGCTCCCCGCTCTGCCGGGCCACAGGGGCAGGCAGAGAGCTGGCTCCACGCAGCAGCTTGTCCCGCGCACCCCTCCCTCCAGGGCACAGGTGGCGGCGGGGGGAGGGGGAGCGTGGAGGGGGGTCGGGAGAGCTACCCCTCAGCTCTCCCTCTGGGAACTCACTGGGGCTCGGGACCACTGTCCCGCGGCAGCTGGGTTGGCGCCCTGAGTCTACCCAGAGACACACGCCAGGGTGTTCCGAGAAGCCGAGGGGTGGGACCCGCGGAAAAGCCCATCACGGGCAATGAAGACCTGTGCCGTATACACGGTGGAGTCCACACTGCAGAGAGCCAGACCTGTGGCGTCACAGGACCACCGCCTGGGTCTGAGACACGCGTCAGGTTCAAAAACAAAATCAACTTAGGGATGGAAACCAGACGAGTCTGGGAGGGCACACGAGGGCCCTGCAGGAGCACTGGAATGTCTACGGCCTGACACGGGGGGCAGCGTGCGGCTGAAAGCCTGGAGATCCACGCTGCGGCTCTGCTTCGCCAGCCACCTCTGCTACAGGCCACCAGATCTTCAAGAGGACTAGGCTGTCGCAAGCCCGCAGGCTGCCCCAGGCAGGGCGTGTGCGTGTGTGCCTGTGCACGTGCGCGCCCCCTCCCCTCCGCTCACTGCCCACGGTGCGCCCAGCACTAGGACTGAGCTGACCCGAGAGTGTCCTAGAAGCGGTGGGGGTCTGGCCCCCCAGGCCTGACCTGCGCCCACACTGCTTTCCCACGGAGGGGCTGCCATCCTGCATTTCCGTGTCCGTCTGAGCAGGTAACACCTGCTCCGGCTGAGGGAGCCCCCGGGTCCTCCCACCGAGGTCCCTGAGCAAACGGTGGCTCACCACAGCCACTGGCCCCTGGCCCCTCTGTCCTGACGGCAGGTCAGCGAGTCCTCCCACGAGTTCCCCACACAGCCCCCTCGTCCTCTCCCGCGGCTGCATGGCTGTCCAGTGTGGATGGACGGCTTTATTTAACGGCCCCCACCAGCCCCTGGACAGACAGCCCCGTGTCAGCCCCGTGCCGAGAGCGGCGCCAGCGCAGCCGCAGTCCCCGCCGATGGCGGGGCAGTTACGAGCACTTGGATCTGGTGGCTGACTCGCAAATTTGCACCTGGGACCCGGACATGCAGGGCTCCAGACACCTGCTCTCGGCAGCGCCGCGCCGGCCCGCGGCAGCCTCACCTCATCGAGCTTGGCGTACCAGGTCCTGTAGGCCTTGTTCCCGAATCGAGAGGGCTGGTCCACGGGCGGGGTCTCATCGATCCAGCGGTCCAGCGTGTCCAGGAGGGCCAGCAGCTTCTCTACGGCCTGCAGAGGCGAAGCGCGAGGGGCCAGGCCCCGTCACTAGTGGACCCCAGGGTGGGGGGCCAGGCCCTGTCACTAGTGGACCCCAGGGCGGGGGGCCAGGCCCTGCCCGAGGGGACCCAGGCCGGCACGGACTGGCTGCTCTCCCCGCTCTCCCCGTTTCTTCCTAGCTGTCCTGAAAATGAAGGCGGCTCAGAGCAGGACGAACACGAGGCTGAGGGGCCGGGCCGGGGTGTCTCTGGCCGGCCTACCAGGAGGCACTGGACAACCACCGGCTCCAGCCCAGGTCGCACGTGGTCTGGTGCCGAGCTCGGGACGCCACCCATCAGGGGTGCGGCCCCGCCAGCCCTGGCACAGGCCCGAGTGTCGTAGTAGGCTGAAGGCCACGGGCCTGGGTCCTGGTCCTGCGTGAACGCCCTGCAGTCGCCATGAGACCACATGCAAGAGACCTGAGCTCCCTGAGCACGGGCTGGGGATGCGCAGCCGCAGGCCCCCGCAACTGCCACGCACGGCACCTGCTCACGGGGACAACATGGGAGCAGGAGTTCCCGCCAGCCCTTAACGAGGGGGCCGGCGTGGGTCCTCCCGCAGCCGACCCTGTGGAGAGCTGGGTGCTGGGCCACCAGGAATGGGAAGGGAACTGGTGTCGCAGGTGGGGGTGGCTCAACGCCCCAGACGCTGCGTGGGACCTCAGGGGTGCTGGGGGCGGGCGGGACGCGCCGCTCTGGGAAGGGCCTGGAGGAGACGCTGGCGGGAAGGCAGTCCCGGCAAGAGGGGCCCTGCAGGGAAGCAGATCTCGCCCGTGTTCCAAGAATGAAGGCTACAAGGAAAAACTTCCAGAAAATCCTGACGCGGGGAGGAGGCAGCAGGGTGAGGCCCACAGAAAAAGGCGCCCGGAGGGGGAGAAGCAGGCTCACCACAGGGCGGGCGGCAGGCCCGAGGCCCGCACAGGCTGTGTAACTGGCGCTGCCCGCCGCGTGCCCCCCGCCTGTGCCCAGGGCACGGGAGCATGGGCAGGTGCCTGCAGGAGGACTCTCCCCTGCCCCGTCACCGCAGGCGGCAGGGCTGCATGACGCCAGATGCTGCCACAGCCCGGCTCCCCACGCCAGGCCACCAGCAGCCGCTGACACGGGCACCCAAGCCGGACCTGGCGCAGCAGCTGGGCTGACGAAGACTGACGCGGGCAGCCAGGCCCAGCACGCACCAGCGAGCCCCGACTCCCCGGAGACTCGGCTCCAGGGCCAGCGGGAGCCAGGCCCCAGCTGTGGGCTCAGCTGGACCAATGAACAATTAAAGGCCCAGGCCTCCGCCCAGGGCAAGCCACAGCTATTGTCTGCTGGGGGGCTGGGGAGGAAGCGGCTGGAGCATCATCTCCCCACGCCCGAGCCTCAGAGCCCCGGAAAATCACCCCTGAATTTTCACCAGCCAACTTTTTATCAAACAGAACCATAACAAAAATAACCCTATCTATCATCAGCTTTTTCCCAAAAACTTGAAATTTGTCACTCTCAAGAGTAGGAGGCAGCAGTGAGCCAGCAGCAGGCCTGGAGAGCCTCAGCACCGGTCTGGACAGAGCTGCGGCGCTGAGCGGACTGGCGGGGGGAGCCGGGCCTCGCACCCAGCCCCGGCGGGCCGCAGGAGGCAGCGCGGCTGTGCTGCGAGCCGCCCACGCCCACGCCCACGCCCACGCCCACGCCCTGTGGGCAGCATCTGCAAGACTCTAGAGACCAGGCCAGGCTTCCCTGCCCGCCGCCCACCGCTCTGCTGCCCGCACTAACTCCAGCTCCGGAAGTGCCTCCCCAATGAGGGCGGGGTCAGCAACAGCTGACACGAGAAAGGCATTGAGGTGGGGTCTCCGCCTCCTCCCCTGGGGCCAGCGAGGGGGGCACAGGCTCAAAGGGCACGAGGTCACTCGTCCCCTAAGTGGTGTGCGTCAGTCTCAGGTGTGTGACGGCACCTGTGACTCGGCCAGAGCAGCAAGGCGCTGGGCCCGTTTACACGAGGCCTCAGGGACACCACGGACCAGAAAGGGACCGGGCAGCCAAGCAGGTGCTGAGGTCACTGCAACGTCCTCTCTGAGGAGCCCCTCTCCCCCGTCACCACCCCAGAGCTCCAGCCTGGCCCAAGAGGAGGCCTAGAGGCCCGAGGAGGGCTCGCTCCCCTCACATGGCAGAACGGGGCCTCGGCATGTGGGGGCCAGAGAGGGAGGGAAGAGGCAGCCGCGTTGGCGCTGGGTACGAGGGCTCTGGGAACAAAGCCTTTGGGGACAGGTGCAAAACTGGGCCAGGGCAGGGCCAGCTCTTACCCAACAGGCCGTGGCTACAGGGCTGGGTGGGTCAAGCCGTGAGAGGCCGCTCACGCCCTCGCGTCAGAGATAAGAGGCTCCAGGTGGCTCAGGGCCAACTGGGACACAAACCCAAGAGGCCACTGGAGCGCTGGGACTCGGCCCACGCTACGCCCTGCACTCACGAGCCCCAAGACCTGGCCTCCCCACGCTGACACCAGTCTCTGCAGCAGCCAGAGAGCAAGCGTGAACCCAAAGGCAAAGGACACAGCACCCTGAACGTGGCACGCCCAGGCCCGAGAGGAGCCCCCAGGAGACCAGCACCCTGAACGTGGCACGCCCAGGCCCGAGAGGAGCCCCCAGGAGACCAGCACCCTGAACGTGGCACGCCCAGGCCCGAGAGGAGCCCCCAGGAGACCAGCACCCTGAACGTGGCACGCCCGGGCCCGAGAGGAGCCCCCAGGAGACCAGCACCCTGAACGTGGCACGCCAGGGCCCGAGAGGAGCCCCCAGGAGACCAGCACCCTGAACGTGGCACGCCAGGGCCCGAGAGGAGCCCCCAGGAGACCAGCACCCTGAACATGGCACGCCAGGGCCCGAGAGGAGCCCCCAGGAGACCAGAGAGCAGAGCCAGGACAACACATGTGCAGGGCAGCCGTGCCCAGGGTCCCAGCCGCACTCTCGGGCGATTCACACAAACGGGGGCACAGCCCGAGCGCACGCGCTGCCGCAGGGCCGGCCTCTGCCGAGGCCACACGCACTTCCACCGGGGCATCTCCAGCAGGCGCACGTCCTCTGTCACCTCCTCACGTTCCCAAAGGCAGATCAAGACAGCGACCAGCGAAGGGCAGACTCCTGGAGAGACACTCGCCTGCACCAGTTCTGTAAGTGCCCAGCTGTCCACAGACCCAAACACCTGAGCCTCCGCGGCTGCGCCCGGCCCCGCGAGGCCCACGGAGCGGCCGCGCCCGGCTCCCCGCCTGTGCCTACCTCGGAGACTTTGTACTCGAAGCTCAGCTTCTTCCCCTTCACGCCTTCGTTGAGGGTGAGGATGAACCCGATGTAGTCCGCGTACGCCTGCCACACAGAAGTGAGGACGTCAAGCCCCCAGCAACAATGCCCGGCCCCCGCAGTGCTCTGCACACCCCTCCCCCCGTGGGACGCGTGCGGGCGCTGCTGTTGCCCCCAGTGAACAGATGCGGAAACCGAGGCTCCACGAGGAGAGATCTGCTCAGGGCCTCCCGAGACCAAGCCCTCGTACGACGTGGAGCGAGGACTCGGCCAGTCTGCCCACAAAGCTGAGTGGCCAGTGCCTGACCACTGTGCTACACCACAGGGGTCCAGGGAACACCTTCCCAGCCATCGGCTGCTGCCCCGCCTCTCCCAGAGGCTCGCTGTCCGGCTCCCAGGGGAGCTGCCTGTCCGAGCACGCCCACGCCAGATGCTACCTGGGCACTCCCCCGCCCGCCAGGCTGCAGGTCACCCCAGCACAGGGCGAGGAAGCGCTCGGTGCTCAGTTAACAGCGCCCTGCACCCAAGCGCCTGGGCTTGCGTCCTGGCTCTGGCTCTCCGAGCCGGCTTCCTGCCCACGCACACCCTGGGAGGCAGCTGGGATGGCCCTAGTGCTTGGGCCCTGCACCCTCACGGGAGCCCTGGACTGAGCTCCTGGACCCTCGCTTCAGCCTGGCCCAGCCCCAGCTGTTGGGGCCATTTAGGGAGTGACCCAGCGGACAAGAGCTCTGTCTCCCAAATACATTTTTAAAAATTAAAACAAAAACAAACACAAAACAGGCTCATGAAAACTGAGCGTGAAGAGAGGCCTGAGCGCAGGCCCTGGAAGGCGGCTGTGCGGGCAGGGGCTCCCCCACCCCGTCCACCCGCAGCCCCGGCCTCTCCCTGACCCCTTCCCTTCTCCTCAGCCCTGACCTGTGGCCGCCAGGGCAGGCGAGGCGAGAAGCAAACCACTAAACACTCCTCTAGCGCCCAGTACTGTCCACAGCCGCCCTCGGCCCAGCAAGGCTGGCCCTGGCCCGCGCTGCGGCCACGTCTGCCGTCCCTCTCCGGACGGATGCAAGGAGCACAGCTGGGGCAGCATCGCGTCTGCAAACACAGGCGGGCTCGGGAGGCGGCGGCCGCAACAGGGAGCCCTCGGCTGAGGACATCTGTGGCTGTGGCACCTGGGGCAAGGGGTGCTGCTGGCACCTAGTGGGTGGAGGCCACGGACATCACCCGAGGCGACTACGCACAGGAGGCCCCTACACAGAGAGCCATCCCTCAGCTGTCACTGGGGCTGGACTGAGAAACAGGGAGCGCAACCGCAATGACGCAGGGCTGGACTGAGAAACAGGGAGCGCAACCGCAATGACGCAAGGCCTGGGGCCGCGTGTGAGGCCGCGTGTGTCCTGAGGAGGACTGGCAGGGTGCGATAACCATCCATCTGCAGACGCTCCCTGGCTCCGTGCGCAGGCTGGGAAGGAGCCAGACGGGCTCTCGTGACCTCCAGGGCCGTGAGGCCAGCCACAGGGCTGCAAGGTCCGGGCTCGGTGTCGGCCCAGCATCTCCTCACGGAGGATCTCCACCTGAGGGCCCCGGCGCGGGGCGTCTCACCGCAGCCGGCCCAGAGCCCACCCTGCGAATCTGCAAGCGGCTTCTCTGGTCTCAGCCCCGGGCTCCCCACGGCCTGTACCAGACGCCCGCGAGGCACGAGCCGTTATCTTCTGCCCACCCTTTGGGCAGCACAGCAAGGAAAACCAAACTGCCGCCCAGGGCTCCGGGTCCCCGTGCCACGTGTGTGCTCAGCCGCGCCCCCTCACCACCACTTCCACGACATCACCCCTCCGTGGTTCCCACACTTGCTATCACTTGCAACCAAGCACCAAGGTGACACCCGCCCCCCATCACTGACACTCAAAGGACACTGGCTCCTGAGAACCTGGACACGACTCCCCAGGGCCGGCCCGAGACCCGCCTGACCAGGCCCGTCTGCGCGCTACCCCTGAGTGACAGGGCGCACTTCCTCCCCTCCCCCCCCCCCCCCCCCAGGCTCCAAAAGCAAACACAGCCAGGAGCTCACTACCCGGTCACGCCTGGAGACCAATGTCTGTCTGAGGAGGCCCACGCTCCTCGCCCTGGTTCTGGCCGGCCCGTGCGGAGCCCACTGGTACCTGCGAGCGCTTCCACTTGCCCATGTCCGGAACCGTGTGGATCTCCTTCTTGGGAATGACGAAGTTCTGAGCGGCAGGGGGGGTCTCCTCCGAGGAATCTTGACCAAAGAAAATAAAAAAGCAAACAAGTGAACAGAACCCTTCCTCCCTCACCCCACTCTCGGTGAACGGGGAAGCCACGCCCCGGCCTTGCCGCCTGCCGGAGTGGGAGGAGTGAGGAGCGAGTCCCGCCAGCCCCACTCCCCAGCGGGCAGGATGAGCTCGGTTAGAAAAGTGAAAACAAGGGGCCGGAGCTGCGGCGTGGACGGTGAAGCCACCACCTGCAGCGCCCGCATCCCACATGGGCACCAGTTCCAGTCCCGGCTGCTCCACTTCTGATCCATCTCCCTGTCAATGCACCTGGGAAAGCAGCAGCAGATGGCCCGAGTGCTTTCGCCCCCACACCCATGCGGGAGACCCGGAGGGAGCTCCTGGCTTCGACCTGGCCCAGCCCTGGCCATTGCAGCCATTTGGGGAGTGAACCAGCGGATGGAAGAGTCTCTCTCTCTCTGTCTCTTCCTCTCTCTCTCTATAACTCTCTCAGATAAATAAATAAATCTTTTAAAAAAAAAAAGTGACCTTCTGAAAGTCAACCTTTTAGACACACTCAGGCAATGCAAAGGAAAAAACACATATCTGAACTGAAAAATATTTGAGAAAGATCACCTACCCGATCCTTCCCTGGTAAGGCTGGCAGAGTCAAAGCATCTGGCTGGGGCCGGCGCCTTGGCGCAGCGGAGAAGCCGCCACCAGGGACACCAGCATCCCAGGGGCGCTGGTTCGAGTCCCGGCTGCTCCACTTCCCATCCAGCTCCCTGCTAATGGCCTGGGAAGGCAGGGGAAGTCGGCCCAGGTGCGTGGGCCCCTGCCACTCCCATGGGAGACCCAGATGAAGCTCCTGGCTCCTGGCCTCAGCCTGGCCTGGGCCTGGCCATTGCAGCCATCTGGGGAATGAACTAGCAGATGGAAGACCTCTCTCTCTCTCTCTCTCTCTCTCACTTTCAAATAAATAAATATTTTTTAAAAATTAAATTAAAAAATAAAAACACGTGGCGGCTGATTCGGGACGGGGAGCAGGAGCTCCACACTGCAGCAGAAGCGCAGCTGTAGGGCCTGCGAAGGCGGCGAGTCAGCGCTGTCGGTTAAGGCGGAAACTGCTCAGAGTGGACACGCAACCCAGCAGCCACACACCTGCATCGCACGTCAGAGTGCCTGGACGCAACTCCCACCAGCGCCGACCTAGGAGGCAGTGGGGACGCCTCCAGGAATTAGGCTCCTTCCACACTCACGAGACACCCGGACCGCACACCGGCTCCTGGTGTCAGCCCCAGCAAGGGAGTGAACCTGCAAACGGGAACTCTCTCACCCCACCTCTCTGCCGCAAAATCAACCAACAACAGTAGTTAAAAACCACACTGCCTGCCCAGCATCCATGGGTCCATTTAGAGGAAGCCAACCTTCAGATGTGCTCAAGGCAGACAAAACCACACACAGCGGCGATGTGCAAATAACCACACGGCTCTGTAGCAGAACCTCCCCAGCCCGTCGTCGACGGAAAAGCCAGTGACACGCAAACAAGGATTTTCCACCCACTGGTTCACTCCCCAAAATGCCTGCAGCAGCCAGCGCTGGGCCAGAACTCGGCCTCGGTCTCCACGTGCCAGGGGTCCCCCTGCTCCAGCTCGGCCGTCACCTGTGGCCTCCCAGGGCACTGCACAGCTGGGATCTGAACCGGCACTCCGACAGGGAATGCGGCGTCCCAGTGTAGCCACGGCACCACACCCAGCCCTCTTCACAACTGTGGAGAGCCTGTTCCTGCCAACGCGCCTGGGGGGCAGCAGCTGATGGCCCAAGCTCGGGCCCCGCCACCCAGCTGGGAGCCCCGGTCCGAGCCCCTGGCAAATGGCTGTTGCGGCCACGTGAGGAGTGACTCAGAGAACGGAAGACCTCTCGCTCCTTCCCTCCCTCTCTGTCTTTCAAATAAATAAATAGCCTAGCGAGTGAGAAGTAGGGAAAGCTGCACTACAACGTCTATGGTATCTCATCACTGTGAAGACGGCACAGTCCATCTCAACACACACGCCCAGGAGCGTGTGCACTGGGCCCAACGCTGAGATGACACGTCACCTCCGCAGGTGCGCGTCACCCACAACTCCCCGTTCTCAGTCACCTCCACAGGGTGTGTCTCACACAACTCCCCGTTCTCAGTCACCTCCACAGGGTGTGTGTCACACACAACTCCTCGTTCTCAGTCACCTCCGCAGGGTGTGTGTCACACACAACTCCCGTTCTCAGTCACCTCCACGGGGTGTGTGTCACCCACAACTCCCCATTCTCAGTCACCTCCACAGGGTGTGTCACACACAACTCCCCGTTCTCTGTCACCTCCACGGGGTGTGTCACACACAACTCCCGTTCTCAGTCACCTCCACAGGGTGTGTGTCACCCACAACTCCCGTTCTCAGTCACCTCCACAGGGTGTGTGTCACCCACAACTCCCCGTTCTCAGTCACCTCCACAGGGTGTGTGTCACCCACAACTCCCCGTTCTCAGTCACCTCCACAGGGTGTGTCACACACAACTCCCCGTTCTCAGTCACCTCCACAGGGTGTGTGTCACACACAACTCCCCGTTCTCAGTCACCTCCACAGGGTGTGTCACACACAACTCCCCGTTCTCAGTCACCTCCACAGGGTGTGTGTCACACACAACTCCTCGTTCTCAGTCACCTCCGCAGGGTGTGTGTCACCCACAACTCCCCGTTCTCAGTCACCTCCACAGGGTGTGTGTCACCCACAACTCCCGTTCTCAGTCACCTCCACAGGGTGTGTCACACACAACTCCTCGTTCTCAGTCACCTCCACAGGGTGTGTCACACACAACTCCCCGTTCTCAGTCACCTCCACAGGTGCACGTCACCCACAACAACCCGTTCTCAGTCACCTCCACAGGGTGTGTCTCACACAACTCCCATTCTCAGTCACCTCCACAGGGTGTGTGTCACACACAACTCCTGGTTCTCAGTCACCTCCACAGGGTGTGTCTCACACAACTCCCGTTCTCAGCTCCCATTACCTCCAGCACAAGGACAGCCTGTCTGTAACCGTGGGGAACCCCAGTTTGCAGGGAGCCTCCCCATTTTCCAGAAGCGAGGGAGACGTGCAGCGGCGGCCCCGCTCCGAGCTGCAGGCGCCCCAGGAGGGGCCGGTGCTGCCGCCCGCACCGCACAGCGGAGCACCAGCGCAGGCCTGGCTGCTCTGCTCTTTCTAACCAAAACCCCTATTTTTGCTCATGGAATAACCCGCGCGCCATCGACAGTCCTGCGTGTCTGAGGCAGAGGGGACGGTGAAACTCCGAGAGCCCCCGCGGCGGACCGGCCCTCACTCCTCACGCGGGTTCCCCTGCGGGCTTCACCAGCCCCGTGATAAAAACCCTGGGGTGGGACTTCCGACACATCAACAGATCGAAACTTACACCCACTCAGAAAACTGACTCCAACTGAAACGGGAACACCTCAGTGAGCTTCGACCGCCCGGGACGTTGCCCCTAACACGAAGGTGAAGACGGGCTTTGTCCACGCCACCCGCGCTCGCGCTTCTGACCCAAGCTAAGGGGCAGGAAGAAGGAACCAGAGCAGCCCCAGGTGACCAGGGAAGCACAGCAGAGACGAGACCGAGGTGCCAGGAAGTTTTAAACGGGAGCCGCCAGTGCCTGCGGAGGGCTTTTCTGTGGGCTTCTCAGCTGAGTCCAAACCCCGAAACGCAGCTGCAGAGACAGGCCCAACAGCCTAGTACAGCGGCCACACAAACAACGGGGAAAGCAAGTCCGAGGCCAGGTGCTAAGACTTCTCGTGTCGGGGCCAGCGCTGTGCAAGAAGCTCCTGGCTCCTGATGGGCGCAGCTCCAGCCGTTGTGGCCATCTTGGGAATGAACCAGCGGTGGAAGACCTCTCTCTCTCTCTCTCTCTCTGTTGCTCTTTCAAATAAGTAAATCTTAAGGCCGGCCCCGCGGCTCACTAGGCTAATCCTCCGCCTGAGGCACCAGCACCTCAGGTTCTAGTCCCGGTTGCCCCTCTTCCTGTCCAGCTCTCTGCTGTGGCCCGGGAGTGCAGTGGAGGATGGCCCAAGTGCTTGGGCCCTGCACCCCATGGGAGACCAGGAGGAAGCACGAGGCTCCTGGCTTCAGATTGGCGCAGCGCGCTGGCCATAGCGGCCATTTGGGGGGTGAAGCAATGGAAAGAAGACCTTTCTCTCTGTCTCTAACTCTGTCTGTCAAAAAAAAAAAAAAAAATTCTTAAAAAAGACGTCTCGTGTCCCAGAGCTGGAAGAATGATGGAGCTGAACCCCAGTGAACCCCGGGCTGTTTTCCTGGCAGATGGTTATCCAGCCCCAGCTGCCTCCTGCTGAAAGAACTGGGTGTTCTGGGCGCTTCCTTGGCCCCATGCTGAGTCGCTGATGACTCTGCCCTTGGCCCCGGGCTCTGCCAGGCCCGGCTTCCTCCTCCGCCTCTGGCCCTCTTCACTCTTTCTAGCTCCCAACCTTCCCTGCCTCATGTCCCCCAGTGCTCAGGGCAGCCCGGGACCCCCTGTGTCCCCCAACCCCTGCTCCTTCCTGGTCCCGCCTCTACAACCGGAGTGTGCACCTGCGCCTCCCGCCACGCGCCCTGCTTCCTGCTCCAGCGCCTCGGCCTCCCGTTCTACAGCGGACGAGGGCTGGCTCCGGCGAGGCTCCATCGCGCCTGCTGCTCCGACACTGACCCGATCCCCCCAGAGGCCTCCTCCGCCAGCCCTTCGCCTTCCTCTCCCGGCTCCCTGGCGACCTCACCCTCCTCTTCCTCGCTGCTGTCTCCTCTCCACAGGCCACGCCTTCTACAGCGGAGTGCGCCGCTGTCCCCTGTCCCACGTCCCACGTCCCACGCCCACGTCCCCGACACGGCATGGCCACTTGTTGAATCCTCCTCCTGCTCCTCCCGCTCTGCTTCTCATCCTTTCGCTTCCTTAACGAACTGGAATTCCCACCCTCTTCACGGGAGGCCTCCAGGGGGCACAGGCGCCACCGCACTTTCTCCATCGAAACCTCACCTTCCTTTTAAAGTTTTTTATTTATTTATTTGAAAGTCAGAGTTACACAGAGAGAGAAGAAGAGGCAAAGAGAGAGAGAGAGAGAGGTCTTCCATCTGCTGGTTCACTCCCCAAACGGCCGCAACGGCCAGAGCTGTGCCGATCCGAAGTCAGGAGCCAGGAGCTTCTTCTGGGTCTCCCACATGGGTGCAGGGGCCCAGAGACTTGGGCCATCCTCTACTGCTTTCCCAGGCCACAGCAGAGAGCTGGACTGGAAGAGGAGCAGCCAGGACTAGAACTGGCGCCCATATGGGATGCGGGCACTGTAGGTGGAGGATTGACCTACTGCGCCACAGCGCCAGCCCCCAAAACCTCCCCTTTCTCACTGTGAGCCGCATGGCCCCGGCCGGCCGCAGCCTGAACGGGCGGCTGCTTCGTGAGTGCACTCGGGACCGACGCACTGGTGACTGCGGGGTGATTCCCGAAATCCGAGTGACTCCAAAGCGAGAAGAAAAACCCCTTCCAGCCTGGGTGCCCGCTCTGCTCTGACCCAGCTTCCTGCTCAGCGCACGGGGGCAGCAGATGACGGCTGACGTCCTTGGGCGCTGCTGCCCACGCGGGAAACCAGCATGGAGCTCTCGGCTCCTGCCTCTGGCCTGGTCCAGGCCTGGCCGCTGCGGTCATGTGAGGAGAGCACCAGCGGGTAGAGGAGCAATCTCTCGCGTGCGCGCACGCTCTGTCTCACACACACACTGGAAGGACCCCCTTCATTTTAGGACCCTGGTAAGTATAAGCCCTCAACTCCTGATTCATAACCCCACGTCCAAGAAGCTCTGACGCCCAAAGTGTGTTCAGTGCGTCTGTCCCACGTTCACTCGGCACAGAGTGTGCTCAGCGCGTCTGTCCCACGTTCACTCGGCACAGAGTGTGTTCAGTGCGTCTGTCCCACGTTCACTCGGCACAGAGTGTGCTCAGCGCGTCTGTCCCACGTTCACTCGGCACAGAGTGTGTTCAGTGCGTCTGTCCCACGTTCACTCGGCACAGAGTGTGTTCAGTGCGTCTGTCCCACGTTCACTCGGCACAGAGTGTGTTCAGTGCGTCTGTCCCACGTTCACTCGGCACAGAGTGTGTTCAGTGCGTCTGTCCCACGTTCACTCGGCACAGAGTGTGTTCAGTGCGTCTGTCCCACGTTCACTCGGCACAGAGACTGAAGCACTGAGGAGCGCCGGCACCTCACTGTGCAGATGTGCGCACCTCTGGCTCGGGTAATCTCGTCTGTGCTGATGGGGTGCTGCTTTCTGAACCAGGAAAAGCCGAATCCCAGGGTGCAGCTGGGCCCACGGGTTCTGCACAGGGAGGACAGGGAGCTGTGGCCCGAGTCTGCAGCTGGCGAAGTGCACTTCCTGCGAAGACGCACGTCTGCAGGGGCGCACAGGGCCCCAGACACAGGTGCAGGAGTCTGCTCCACCACCCTCCTCCTCAAACCTAAATGACACCAACCACGGAAAAAAGAGACAGCAACCTAAGAAGGTTCTGGAATATGTGACACCTGGGGCTCCAGGGAGGCCATGAGGAAAGGAAAAACACTAGACGCGCTGGAGACCGATGGCGACCCCGTGCGGGAGAAGGGCCGGGCACGGGCACACCCGGGACACAGAGGAGACCCCGTGCGGGAGAAGGGCCGGGCACAGGCACACCCGGGACACAGAGCAGACCCCATGCGGGAGAAGGGCCGGGCACAGGCACACCCGGGACACAGAGGGGACCCCGTGCGGGACAAGGGCCGGGCACAGGCACACCCGGGACACCGAGGGGACCCCGTGCGGGAGAAGGGCCGGGCACAGGCACACCCGGGAGACCGAGGGGACCCCGTGCGGGAGAAGGGCAGGGCACAGGCACACCCGGGAGACCGAGGGGACCCCGTGCGGGAGAAGGGCAGGGCACAGGCACACCCGGGAGACCGAGGGGACCCCGTGCGGGAGAAGGGCAGGGCACAGGCACACCCGGGAGACCGAGGGGACCCCGTGCGGGAGAAGGGCAGGGCACAGGCACACCCGGGAGACCGAGGGGACCCCGTGCGGGAGAAGGGCAGGGCACAGGCACACCCGGGAGACCGAGGGGACCCCGTGCGGGAGAAGGGCAGGGCACAGGCACACCCGGGAGACCGAGGGGATCCCGTGCGGGAGAAGGGCCGGGCACAGGCACACCCGGGACACTGAGGGGACCCCGTGCGGGAGAAGTGCCGGGCACAGGCACACCCAGGACACAGAGGGGGCCCGTGCGGGAGAAGGGCCGGGCACAGGCACACCCGGGAGACCGAGGGGACCCCGTGTGGGAGAAGGGCAGGGCACCGGCACACCAGGGCCCCAGCAAGAGGGACCGGAAGCTCTCTCCCCGCCTCCTGGCCGGCAAACCTTGTTCCCAGAACCCAAATTAAGGCCCCTACTATTAGTAAATTGCTACTTCAGGCAGGATGCTACATAAAAAGCTTTGTAGGCCAGGCGGTAACCTGCACGATGCTGTTATGGGAAAACGCGCTCCACGTCCCCCGCACCCAGCTCCAAACGCTGCGGGGCAGAGGCCTCCGGTCTCGGCCGGCGTGAGAACGGCTCCTGTGGGCAAGGCCAGCAGCGTGGGGGGGCGGGGGGGACACGTCCAGGCCAGGCCCTCCGGGAGGCCCTGCACCGACCAACGCCTCAGATGCCTCAATGCACACTCCCGGGGCAGGAACCTGTGTCCTTCCAGGACGGCCTGGAAGTCACTCAGACGGAGACCCGAGCTGCAGACACGCTCCCCAAGCCCCCGGGGACTCGGACCGCGACCCATCGCCGAGCCCCCACCGCGGCAGAGCCGGGTCCAGGAGAATCTGTTCTCTCTCGTTCCGGGCAGTGCGGGGCCCTGGGGGCCTCCCGCCCGCGCTGCACCTGCACGGGGGGCTCGGCCCAAGGCAGCCGCGACCCCAGCCTGCAGAGCCCGCACAGCCCAGACCCGGGTCTGTCTATCGCTCTCCTCCTGGGGAGCTGGGGGGCGCCTCGCCCTCCGGAGGCCTCTCGCAGCGCCCAGGGAATGCCAGGCCGGGCAGGGGTCGCGGGCCGCCCACCTCCCTCTCCCGCACGAGGCCGGGGTCCCCTAAGGCCAGCCCGCCGGCCGAGGCCCCAGTGCAAACACAGCTCAGAGGCCCTGATGCCCGCGGCGAGTCTCTGTCTTGCTCAACCCGCCTTCCTATAAACGAGAGGTTTGCACACCCGGGGCAGTTTCTCTCCATAAACCCCAGAGCCCGGCCCCGGGCCTGGGGGCGGAGGGCAGCGACCGGCCCCGGCCCCAGCGGCGCTCATAAACCGGGCAGCCGCCGGGCTCCGGCTAACTCCTCCGCCGGGGCAGGCGCGCCGAAGGCCCCCGCACCCGCCGCCCCCGAGCCCCGCCGCCCGGCCGGCGCCCCCGAGCCCCGCGCCCCCGAGCCCCTCCCGGCTGCGCCCCACACCACGGCCCTACCTGGCGGCGGCTGCCGCTCGCCCTCAGCCATCTTCCGCGGAGCCGGCGCGGCGCCCGCAGTCCCCTCTCGGCGTTCACCCCGCACCCGCTCTTCAGGTCCCCGGCTCTGCCACGGGCTCCGAGTTTTCCGGAGAGCAACGAGCGCCGGTCTGCTATCACCGAAAACCGAGAATTAAAGTCACCCCCGCCGAGACGACCGCCATGCTGGTGCCGGGCGCTCAGCGAGCATGCCCAGCAACGGCCGGCTCGCGACGGCCGCGGCGACGACGGGCGGCCGCCATGTCAGTGCGGGGCGCCTGCGGAGCATGCGCACTGAGGGGCCGCCATGTCAGTGCGGGGCGCCCGGGAGCATGCGCACTGCGCCCCAACTGCCGGGCCGCTGCTCGACCGCTAATGGCCCGCCCGGCAGCCGTACTTTCGCGGGTGTCAAGTTTTTGTGGAGGGGTTAAGGGGGGTGCAGCAGCCATGTTTCTGGGAGCCGGTCCCGGCTGTCATCTTAATCTAAAGAATGTCAGAGGACATTCCCGTCACCCTGTGTCTTCCTGCCGCCTATGAGGGCGCACAGCTTCAATGGCATTTGGAGGCGGGGGGAAGAGCTGAACCCTGACCTCGCCTTACCCCTCTGCCTCAGCCCCAGCGCTCCACGGTGTCGCACAACCGCTAGCTGCGCGCCGCTCGCCTCCCCGCCCGCCGTGGCCCCGCCCCGCAGTGGCCCCACCCTAGCCCGCTGTTGGCCCCGCCCCTCCTGCCGTGGCCCCGCCCCGGGCTCGCTATTGGCCCCTCCCCGCAGTGGCCCTGCCCCGAGCCCGCTGTTGGCCCCGCCCTGGGCTCGCTATTGGCCCCTCCCCAAGGTGGCCCCGCCCCGGGCCCGCTGTTGGCCCCGCCCCCGCCTGCCGTGGCCCCGCCCCGGGCTCGCGGCTAGCCGCCCGGGGCTCCGTGACCAAGGCCCCGCCCCGGTGTCCTCCCCGGGCCGTCCGCCCGCCGCCCGACCGGCCCGGTGGGTGGGCGCGGGGCCGCCTCTACCGGCTGGTGGCGGTGACTCGGCGACCTTGGCCCTGAAGCTCTAGCGGGGACCCACCGGCCGCAGCAGCCAAGCGGACTTTGCCCGGTTTGGTGGGCGGAGCGGCCTGCGCGTCCGCGGGCAGACAGCAAAGATGTTAGCCTTTGCCGCCAGGACCATGGTGAGTGCGGACGGAGTCCGGGCGGGAGGGCCCCGGCCGGGCCGGCTGCGCCACTGCGCCGGTCGGGGCGCGGGCCTGGGAGCGGCGCGGCCGGGGGCTCTGGCTGGGGCGGGGCCTGCAGGGGGATCCCCCCCAACCCCGGTGTGGCAGAGGAGGGGGTGGAGGCGCAAGGTCAGGGCCGGATCGAACTCGCGTCCCGCGGCGCGCAGTTCCAGCGACCCGGAAAAGACAGCGAGGACGCGGGCCTCCGCACGCACCCCTAGACCGAGCGGGAGGTGGAGACGCGCGGCTTGAACCGGCACTGCCTCTCCCTGTTTTTCTGAGTCCCATGCCCGTGGTGGCCGACACTTAAACGCTCTCCTCGGGTTTACCAGACGGCCACCGGGGCTGCCAGGGCAGCTCGCGTGGAGGCAGCCAACTGGGCAGCTCAGAAAGTCGGCGGGAGCGCAGGAGGCAGCAGGTGGCAGTCCCCCTGCCCCGGGCGGCTGCCCTGTTGGGGTTCCTTTCCTCTCTCTGATGCAGGCACAGCTCTGCAGGTACCCCACTGTCTCAGACCCAGCCAGAGAGCTGCAGGGGCACCCCCAGCTCACGGGGGGTCCTGGCACCTTTGCCACTGCTGGCGAAGCTGTGTCCCACCCCCACAGACAGCTTCCAGGTCCTCCCTTTGCTACTGGGGAAACTGAGGCACGGAGAGAGCCGGCCAGAGCCCCCTGGGTCTGCTCATTCAAACGTAGCCCAGGCCCCCAGGCTCCGCACCCTGGTTTCTTGTTCAAACCAGAAGTCCTCCACGTGTGGCTCCCGGCTTTGGTAGGGGGTGGCCCACAAGGGCCCCTGCGCATCCTGCAGGGAAGCATTGGCGGTGGGGAGGCGGGCAGGGCTCTGGTGGCCGCTGTCCACTAACGGCCTTTCCCTGGTGTCTGCTCCCTCGCACCAGCCCCGATTCCAGGGTTACCGTTTATAATTTCAGCAGCCAGGCACTGTCTGCCTTCCAGCCAAGTGTTCCCACATCAAACAGATCTTCGCAGATTTGGACAGGTGGATTTGTTAATACCTCTTGGCCTGCCTCCCTGGCGCTGAGCCCACCCAGAGGCGTTTTACCAGGTTTCCTCCTACTCCGGGGCCCGCCGCTGGCCCCTCCCCAGCCCCATTCCTCCACTCCTGGGAGCTGGGGAGGGTGGAGGGCCTTTACGGCGGGGAAGCCCCCCTGCCACTCCCAACCGCCCGATGCTGGCACAGCCGCTGCCACCTGCCTGCCCCCTGCATCTTGGCTCATGTCTTCTGTTTCCAGCGGGGGCAGGTGGCCTAGGTTCTAGAAGCTCACCTGCTCAGTAGCACAGTTAGACTTAGAGACGCGGCCGAGGCAGGCAGGCAGGGCCCAGAGAGAGGAGGTGCGGGACGGAGCTTCTGCCGCCTGCCTGCCCGCCGCGCCGGCAGCCCAGAACTCTACCTCCAGTCTCCCACTTTCTGCCTCTGTCCCCCTCACCCTCCATGCCAGGCCACTCAGCTCTCCTGCTGCAGCCGCCTCCACCGTCCCCCACCCACGGCCAAGGAGAAAGCCCAAGGCCTTGACCTCACCCAGAGGTGTGGTCACTGGCTCTCTGATTTTCTCTTCCCTCTATTTCTCAACCTGGAAAGGTTAGGAGCGAAGGAGGTGAGAGCAATCACCTCTCTACTGGCTGGCTCATCTTCCCAGGGTGAAAGGTGGGGCCGGGCACCCAGACAGGTGGGAGGGCCCTCACCTCAGCCACGCCGGCAGGTGCACTCAGCCTGACGTGGCTCCCCTGAGCCCTGCCCAGATCGATGGCCCCACCCCATCCTACCTGCATCTCCAGGCCCCTGAAGGGCGGGGCCACCTATAGCTCCAGGGTGGGCACCACCCAAGAGGCTGTCTCTACACCCCCACTCCCCGCCCTGGGATGGGTACATAAGCGCCCCAACCGCGGCTCCGGGGCTGCTGGGAGAATGAGCAAGGTGTTGTGTTGCTTGCAGGTGAAGCCCCTGGGCCTCCTCAAGCCCTCGTCCCTGATGAAGGTGTCGGGGCGCTTCAAGGCGCACCAGGATGCGCTGCCGCGGCTGCCCGTGCCCCCACTGCAGCAGTCCCTGGGCCACTACCTCCAGGCGCTGCAGCCCATCGTGAGCGAGGAGGAGTGGGCGCACACCAAGCAGCTGGTAGAGGAGTTCCAGACCTCCGGGGGCGTTGGCGAGCGCCTGCAGAAGGGGCTGGAGCGCAGGGCCAGGAAGACGGAGAACTGGGTGAGTGAGGGGGCGGGGGGGGGGGCGCAGGTGGCTGGGACGGGCTGTCGCCGGCGCTCTCCCGTACGAGCTGCCCTGGCACGCTCTCCCACTTGCTGCTCCAGTTTCGTAAGCACTTAGCCTCCCTGGCAGACAGCAGTGTGCGGGGCAGGCAGGAAGGACGCGGAGCTGCTGGCCCCTCGGCGCGGGCGTCCAGGAAGGGGAGAGAAGGGTGACAAACAGGACAGAAGGCGGTGGGGAGAGATCACGTTGGGCAGTGGAGTTCGAAGGGCGGATGGGGAAAGAGGCAGAAAGTTGACGTCGCGTGTGCAGGAGGCCGGCGACGGGGGGGTGCTGGCCCTGAGACCCAAGGGCAGCGGTGGCAGTGGCCTGGCCTGCTGTGGGACAGAGGCTGGAGTGGCAGGCCAGTGCCGGAACGGCCGAGTGATAGATCATGCGTTGAGCTGGCGGGACGGCTGGGGGGTGGGGGCGAGGTGTCAGGGCCTGGGTGCCCTGCTGCTGGCTGACCCGTTCACTTTGCAAAACGTGCCCACCCCGAGGCCCGGTGAGCTTTTCTGTAGGCCGGGGGTGGGAACCTTTCTTTTGCCAAGGGCCATTTGAGTATTTATAGCATCATTCACTGGCACGGTGCAAGAGTATCAACTTAAAAATGAGCCTGCTACAAAGTCACTGACTTTCTTTGAGTCTCACCTGCGGTTGCCTTGGCAGGGCCAGACCCGGTGACACCCCCTCCGCTGCGGCACCCCGTGCACCTGACACCAAGATGAGACAGCGGCCTCGGCTGCTGGGGGAGCCAGAGGCGGTGGGCAGGCCGGGCAGGAAGCAGGGCTGGTGCTAGGTCTAGGACTGTTCTGGGGGCAGTATCAGCAGCAGCGGTGGGAGGGGGCCCAGGGGGGCTGGGAGGGAGGAGCTAGCTTGCAGGAGAGACACAGAGCTGGGCTGTGGCTCTCGGAAGAGCTGTGAGGTTGGGAGGTGCCACGGGGTGCGCAGGTGCAGCTCTGACCCCAGGGCTCAGGACTGCGGGGGCTGCCGTGGGACATGGGAGGTGCTGGCATTTACTGAGGTTCAGCAGGTCAGGGCCAGACACTCCAGAAACAGGAGGCCAGCCAGCCCCGAGAGGCCCCCGCAGCCCGAGGGCGGGGGTTTGCCATCTCTGTTTAGTGTGGGACTCCTTCCCACAGGGGCTTCTGGCTGAAGGAGTGAGGACGCCCCCCCCTACTCACACAGGGCTCCAAGCAGCTCACCGGGGGCCTGCCCGCACCTGCCTGTCTCCCGAGCTCCAGCTGGACCCTCTGAGATCCGCTGGTGGAGCGCAGGCCCCTGGCTATGTGCCTAAGGGGAGGGAGCACCTGTCTGCTCCCCCCGACATCCCGATGGGGACACTGAGCCCCTGAGAGGTAGGCCGGAAGCTCAGCACCCCACAGCAGCTCTGCAGGAGGCCCTGGCCCAGGGGTCCAGTGCCCAGGCCATGAGTCAGCACACAGAAGTCACCTGCCGTGCAACCTGGCACAGGTTGCCTCCCTCTTACCCCTTGCCAAGGGCCCAGGGCTAGTGGCCTGGTGCCACCAGCCAGCGGCGCCTCACGGGGAGCCTGTCGCCTAGTGAGGAGGTACATCTTGCTGCCGTTTGCCTTGGGTGAGGGAGCACGGCGGGGACTCCAAGCAGGGCTCGTGCACCAGGGAGGGGGCCAGCACAGGGCCCGGGGTCACGGTCTCCTGGGAGCGCGCACTGCCCCAGGTGGGGGCTTGTGAACACCAAGTCCATGGCTGGCCCCCAAAGGGCAAGGGGAGACGAGGTGTCCGTGCACACCTGGCCACAGCGCCATGAGTGGTCCTCGCGGGGGGCCCGCTCTCCGGATGGCCAGCCTTGGGTTGCTCAGAGTGTTCGCCGGGTTGCTCAGAGTGTTCGCCGGCCTGCTCTGACGCCAGCCGCCCTCTGCCTCTTGCTGGGGGCGGCCAAGCACACGCTCGCTGGACTTCCTTTGCGGCTCTCTTCCCTGGTTCCTCTGCCTTTAACTGATAAAACGTCGCAGAACCCTTGGATAAGGAAAGGGGCACCTTTCTGCCCTTCCCCCGGCCCCATGGTTCCTGCCCAGCTTTTTTTCTGGAATCTTCATCTTGGCGGTGTGTTCTGATCGCCGGAGCCCTGGGGAGGAGGGTGGGAAGGCCGTGGTGAGCTGAGGGGCGGGGGCCGGGGCAGCCCGGGGGGGGAGGAAGAGGCCCCGGGCCGTGCCCAGCCCTGTGACGGGCCCTGGTCCTCCCGCAGCTGTCCGAGTGGTGGCTCAAGACCGCCTACCTCCAGTACCGCCAGCCCGTGGTGGTCTACTCCAGCCCGGGCGTCATGCTGCCGAAGCAGGACTTTGTGGATCTGCAGGGCCAGCTCCGGTGAGCGGCTGAGGCCGGGGGTCCTACCCGGGGGACTGGAGGGACCCAGCCCTATTCGTGTCTCACCACCCCCCCCCCCGACATGAGGATGAGACATGGGAAAGGCTGGGACCCTGGGGCCACGCCGCTGTCCACCCCCGAAGCTGGCCCGGAGGCCCCTCCTTTCCGCAGACCCCCGCCTTCCTGGCCCCCGGAAGGGGACACTTCCTCCTTCCTTTCTGCTCTCTCAGCTGCCCGTAAGGGTGACCTTTATACACAGTCCCCTTTTCCACATTCGGCAGTGTCACCTGCCCTGGCTCCTGTTCCAGTCCTAGCGGAGATAAAAATACCAGCGGTAGGGACCTCTGGCCGAAGGACCAGCCACTCACGGCTGGCACCGGCTCGTCTTAAAGGGGCCAAGGGCCCCTGGGGAGGGCCAGGGCTCCAGCCGGTGGCCCCCACGCTGGGGACAGAGGCAACCCCGGTATCGGGGTGGTTGGTGTGGTCAGCCCGAGCAGCCCAGAGAGGAAGGCCAGGCTGGGGACGCAGAGGCCCGGTAAGGGAAGGGACCTCGTGGAGCAGACTCCTGGAGCCACTGCCCACGGTCCTGGGCCCTCGCACAACGGACGGTGCAGAGTGGCACCCGCTCCGGACTCCAGGCTGGGGTTCGGGACCTTGGTATTCGGCAGCTGGGAGCAGCCAGCACCAACCTGAGCACTGCCAGGCCCTCCCTTGGCCACTGGCCTCTCCCTAGCCCTGCCCTGCCCAGCAGGTGCCCCTGGCCCTTGGGCCTCCCCACAGTCTCTAACCCCTAATCTGTCTCTCCAGGTTCGCTGCCAAGCTCATCGAAGGCGTGCTGGACTTCAAGACCATGATTGACAAGTGAGCAGCCCTGCCTCCTCCCACACCTTCTGCTGACCCAGCCCCGGGCCATACTCGGTCACGGTCACTTTCACTTCCTGTCAGCCCCCAGGCTTTGGCCTCTGACCTCCTCCTGGTGACACTGTCCCTGTCCAAGCTCAGGACTCCCAGGGGTTGCAGGGGCGACCTGGAGCCCTGCGCGGGGCAGGGAGGGAGTTTGCGGGTGACTCTCTGAGTCCAGCCCAGCAGTGCTCAGGTGGAGAGGGTGCGGGGCCACTGGGGGCCGCCCTCAGCCCGTCCCTGTGCGCCGTAGCGAGACCCTGCCCGTGGAGTACCTCGGAGGCAAGCCACTGTGCATGAACCAGTACTACCAGATCCTGTCCTCCTGCCGCGTGCCGGGCCCCAAGCAGGACACGGTCGTCAACTTCCTAAAGACCAAAAAGCCGCCCATGCACATCACTGTGGTGCACAACTACCAGGTGGGGGCCCTAGTCTGTGGCGGGGGGTGGGGGGGTGGGGGTAGGCGGGGCCGGCTGTGGGCCCTCCTCTCCGCTGCGCACAGCTGGGAGGTCAGGGGGAGCCCCTGCGCACTCCACCCGCCAGGCCGCTGTGACCCCCGGAGGCCTGGAGGAGGCCGGGAGGGGCGGGGCGGGGCTGCTCCAGGCCGGACGTCCGCGCCCAGCCCCCCTCTCCCTCCGTGGCCTGACAGTTTTTTGAGTTGGACGTGTACCACAGCGACGGGACGCCCCTCACCTCGGATCAGATCTTCACGCAGCTGGAGAAGATCTGGAACTCGTCCCTGCAAACCAACAAGGAGCCCGTGGGCATCCTCACCTCCAACCACCGCAACTCCTGGGCCCAGGCGTACAGCACCCTCATCAAAGGTGCCGCGCATGCGCAGGGAGGAGCCGCCTCGCCCCGCCCGCGGCCGGGCCGCACCGGCTCCCACGGGGTCCTCCGCCCCCTTTATACGTGAGGCTCAGTCTGGTCCGGTGGGGGTGGCTTCTGTCTGAGCAGCAACTTGGAGGCTGGAGCCAAGTCCTCTGTCTTAGGAGCCTGCACGCACCCTCCGCCCCCGGCACCCCCAGACTGCCGAGTCTCTGCTGATCAGGGGCATGGCCCCCAGTCCGAGCACCTGTGTCAGGTCCCTGAGGCACCCTGGCTCCCTGTGCGACCCTGGGCTTCCCCTTCCCAGCCCAGCCGTCGGATGCCCCCAGGCAGGGTGCTCCCCAGGTCCGGAGGGGCGCACGCAGCCCAGAGCAGCCCCGGGCAGGGCCCCGCTCCCCCAGCCCCCAGGCTCAGCCCTGTCTCCGCCCCACCCCGCGCCGCCTTGCAGACAAGGTGAACCGGGAGTCGGTGCGCTCCATCCAGAAGAGCATCTTCACCGTGTGCCTGGACGCCGCCGTGCCCAGGGTCTCGGAGGACGTGTACCGCAACCATGTGGCCGGCCAGATGCTGCACGGGGGCGGGAGCAAGCTCAACAGCGGCAACCGGTGGTTCGACAAGACGCTGCAGGTGAGCCCCCCCCCCCCCCCCCCCGGCACAACATCCCCCCATCCCCACCCCACCCCCGCCGCCACCCCGACTTCCTGCCCCTCCCCTGCGCCCGGCGTCCCCGGCCTCCCAGCTTGTAAAGCAGGCGGGCAGCCAACAGGCTGGACGCGGCCGTAATCACCGGGCAGCCAGCCCATCATTACCGGGCCTGCCCCCTGGCCCGGGAGCCGCCGGCACCCCCAGCACACCCCTTCTGCCTGTCAGAGACCACCTGGGAGCTGAGGCCAGGAGCGCGGTGCAGTGTGCCTGTGAGGGCGGGGGTGGCTCCCCCTGCTCCAGGGCTTTGAGGGCCCAGTGGGGTCTGCTGAGGGGGTGCGTGCTCAGAACAGCCTGGGGCGGGGGTGGGGGCTGTCGGCACTATTAACCACAGCCAGAACTAGCAAACCCCTTGAGATGACCTCGGGGAGACCCTTCCCATGGGGCCAGGGAGTGGCTGGGTGGGGGGCTGGGCTGACGGGGTCCCCGCCCCGCTGCAGTTCATTGTAGCAGAGGATGGCTCCTGTGGGCTGGTGTACGAGCACGCGGCCGCGGAGGGGCCCCCCATCGTCACCCTGGTGGACTACGTCATCGAGTTCACGTGAGTAGGGCTGCTCCCCCTCCCCGCGCCTCGCTCCTGGGACAGGCGGCACGCAGGCCACAGGCCCGGTTCACGCGGCCGTGTCGCTGTCTTTGGGCCTGGGGATCTCTGTTCTGAGGAAGCCGGCCGCAGGCGAGGGTCCTGGTGTCCATCAGACCCGGGTTTGAATTCCAGACCAGCCCCGTCGGGCTGTGTGTCCCAGACGAGCCCCCCGCCCTCTGTTTGGGCACCTGAGCGCAGGAGTGAAGGCTGCGTCCAGAACGAAACCGTGGGTCTCCCTGGGTGCCCCCCACAGCCGTCAGGGAGCCACCCTCCCGGGATGGATCCAGCCCATGGCACCGCGTGAGCCCAGGGCTGCCATGTCCCCCGCAGGAAGAAACCCGAGCTCGTGCGCTCGCCCATGGTGCCCCTGCCCATGCCCAAGAAGCTGCGGTTCAACATTACCCCCGAGGTCAAGAGTGACATCGAGAAGGCCAAGCAGAACCTCGGCATGTAAGAGCGCCCCCCGCCCGGCCCTGTGCCCACCCCCGGGGGCAGCCCCTGAGCCTGGAGGCCCGTGCTCGGCCCTGTCCTTGGAGCTGGCTCTGACCTTCCTCGGGCTGGCGGGGGCTGCCCCGTGCCTGCTCCTCGCCCACTCCCCGCCCCCGCCCCCCCAGCATGATCCAGGACCTGGACATCACCGTCATGGTGTTCCACCACTTCGGGAAGGACTTCCCCAAGTCGCAGAAGCTGAGCCCCGACGCCTTCGTCCAGATGGCCCTGCAGCTGGCCTACTACAGGTGACCCCCCCCCCAGCCCCCGTGCCAGAGGATGAGGCCTGGGGCGGGGCCAGCCACCGGCAGGGCTGTGCTCAGCCGCGTCTTCCCGACCCAGGATGTACGGGCAGGCGTGCGCCACCTACGAGAGTGCCTCCCTGCGCATGTTCCACCTGGGCCGCACGGACACCATCCGCTCGGCCTCCGTGGACTCGCTGGCCTTCGTCAAGGCCATGGACGACTCCAGCGTGACGGTGAGAGGCCGGGACAAGGGTGGGCCCTGGGGGGGCCCAGCAGGAGGGGGGGCTTCCTTTCAGCCACAGAGAAAAGGCATCTCCTGGGGGAGCTTGCAGTGCAGTGAGGTGCCGGCAGGGGAGCGACCGCGGGGCCAGCGCCAGCTCCCCGTCCCCCTCCCGTCCCCCTCCCGTCCCCAGGAGCACCAGAAGGTGGAGCTGCTGCGAAAGGCCGTGCAGGCGCACCGAGCCTACACTGACCGCGTGAGTGGCCCCACTGAAGTTTCTGTTTTTACCCATTTTAAAGTTGGAGAAACCAAGGCCGGGCCCGTCGCCTGCCCTGGTCCTGGGTCCCGGGGTAGCCTGGGCCCCCTGCCCCGTCACGGATGCTGAGGGTCTGCACCAGCTGGGGGACAGCCGGGCCCTCGGGGGACCCCTCCCCGCCAGCCATCTCTCGGTGCCCATCTGCGCCAGGCTCTGTGCACGTCACGTGCAGGCCGCGTCCATTTGCAGCTCCCTGCTGCCAAGCACGAAACTCAGTGGCCGCCCCCAACACTCAGACACTGCAGCCCCAAGCCTGAGCCCACCGCCGGCCAGGGGCTGAGCCGCCGCTGCACTGTCCCCTGGGAGGCCAGTCCCTCCTGCCTGCACAGGGTAGGGGGTGGGGAGTGGGGCTCAGGGTCCCCAGGGATCCGAGGCGGCACAGCCCCTGCTGTGATGCGTCCCCTCCCCCCAGGCCATCCGAGGGGAGGCCTTCGACCGGCACCTGCTGGGCCTGAAGCTGCAGGCCATCGAGGACCTGGTGAGCATGCCTGACATCTTCATGGACACCTCCTACGCCATCGCCATGCACTTCAACCTCTCCACCAGCCAGGTGGGCACTGCGCCAAGACACCGGGGGGAGGGGCCCCTGCCCCAGCGGCTCAGCTCCCTGGGAGGAGCTGGGGGCAGCGACGGCCCAGGCAGGCTGGGGAGCATCACCCCTCCCCCTTCCTACACCCTCCCCCGCCGGGCCGCACCCCGCCCCGGGAGAATCACCTTTGTTCCTCACTGGCCCGGTAGAAAACCAGCAAATGCCTGATCTGTGCCAAGCTGTGCCAGGTGCTGGCCAGGCACAGCAAGGACAGGCCACGGTCCCTGCCCCTCCAGGGCTCACGGGAGAGACACAGGCAGCAAGGCAGTGATGGCCCTGGGGAGGTGACCTGGGGGTGTGGGAGAGGGCGCTGGGCAGAGCCGGCTGGGAGGGTGGTGCCATGGCCAGCGGGAGGGGGGCCGGGGCCGGGGCCGGGGCGTGAGCTTCCGTCCCGCCCTCCTCAGGTGCCCGCCAAGACAGACTGCGTCATGTTCTTCGGGCCCGTGGTCCCGGACGGCTACGGCGTGTGCTACAACCCCATGGAGGCCCACATCAACTTCTCCGTGTCAGCCTACAACAGCTGTGCGGAGACGAACGCGGCCCGCATGGCGCACTACCTGGAGAGGGCTCTCCTGGACATGCGCACGCTGCTGCAGCACCACCCGCGTGCCAAGCTCTGAGCCACGCCCACCGGGGCACCGCCCCTCCGTGCCTGACCCCCGGCCCCCAGCTCTGGGTGAGCCAGGGACAAACTCCGGACACTCATGGGGTCTGCAGGCCCAGCCAAGTGCCTTGCGCAGGACAGCCCAGGAGCGGCCGTGGCCTGACTCCGGGGGCCGAGTTCAGACGCTGAGCAGGACCTGAGGCCCCGCCCCCCAGCGGCCCATGCACCTGGGCCTGCTCTGGGACCCGAACCGGCCTGGCGGAGCCCCGGCCACCTCCACAGCCAGGCCGCAGCCTGTGGCCTGACGCGGCTCCCAGGGACCTGAGTCGGGGCTGTCGGGTCGGGAGAGGTTTCCCGGTGCCGGGGAACCGAGGCGCTGCCCGCTCCCGTGGGTACCGGGGCTCAGAGCCCCAGCACGCTTGCTGCCACTCCGCGGGGCCCCGACCCACGTTCAGGGGGTCACGTGAACCACGTGTGCCACGTGGACCTGCGAGGTGATGAATAAAGGAAGGTGTGCTGGGAACGTGTGTCCGCGAGGGCCCAGCGCCTCGCCCCGGCGCTCCCAGAGGGGCCCCAAGGGGTCCTCAGGCTGGGGTAAGAGCGGTCAGCTCCGCCCCCAGGGCGCCAGGCCCCAGGCTCCCTTCACCAGCCATTTCCTGCCTGCCCCTGGCTGGAGCCTTCCCAAGACCCGTGGGCCGAGGGGCCCAGCAGGCCCAGGACGGGGGGCTGGGTAATGTGGCCCCGAGCCCAGCATGAGTGGGGGCCAAGGGGACACGCTCACCCACACACACCCCCAGCCACTGCCTAGGCAAATGGCTGCCAGGGCGGGCCAAGGCAGCCCCGGGGAGAAGCGGGCACTCTGCCCTCAGAGAACCTGCCGGGCAGACACCCGAGCCTGGGGCCGGGGCTTGTGACTGGCTCCACTTTGCAGGTGAGGGAGGGGCCCCGAGAAGACACTGATTCCAGGGCAGGGACTCCCAGACACCACGCCTGTCCCCACCAGGCCAGGGGTGCAGAGGGGGCGTGGACAGAAAGCGCTCCACGCTCAGGCGTGCGGAGGGAGGGAGGGCTGGGCCATGGCTTCAGAGGTGTTGAAGGAACTGGGGCCCCACAGGCCTGACCACCCAACAGCCCCTCAGCCATGTAGGCGGGACCCAGCGGTCCCCAGAGGGCCTGCCAGGGCACGAGGCCCCAGGAACAGGTGGAGTCGGGCCATGGGGCCCCGTGACCAGCTGGGCAAGTTCCCGTAGCGCACCTGGGACCACTACCTCTGGTCGCCTTCCATGACGTCACGTGACCCCAGCCCCAGGGGAGCCGGCCAGGGCCCCTGACTGTGTCACCCCGGGCCCCTCTGCTTGCCGGATCTAGGAGGTGAGCCGGCCAGCCCTCGCGGGGGACTGCGTCTCCCCCCTACAGCTTGCAATGATGGCCGCCGGAGTGAGCCACTCGCTCGCCCACTCGCTCCAGAAGCGCCGGGTGAGAAAGCGGACGAGAGCGACCCAGCTGTCCGCAGTCCAGGCTGGGCCCTTGGGGAGCCTGGCGGGGCCGGAGCCAGCCCCTGCCACGCAGCTCCGCGCGGCGGAGTCCCCAACACGCCGTGAGGGCAGAGGCGGCGCAGAGCCTCTGTAAGCCCCCCAACATGGCCGCAGGGGACCAGGCATCTGGGAGCCACTTCTGGGTTTATGGCCTTGACCGTGTCTTTGCCCCTAAAGGCCACGCGTCCCCATGGCCGCCTCCGGCCTCGTCCCAGGAGCTCCGTGGACGTGGGCTCAGGCCACCCGAGTTTCAGATTTTATTTTAAAATGATAGTAAACAATTTCATTGATTTTTCTGAAGTCAAACCACCTCACACTTGGCTTGTCTCAGGCAAAAAGTACAAAATAAAAACAAGAAGGGGGGGGGGGCCCGACCTGCCTCCGGGAGCCCCTGGCCCTGGCGTCCGGAATGGCTTTTGGACACTGTCTCCAACAAAGAGGGAAGAAAGCACCGGAACGTTGTGCTTCATCAGCAGACGGGGCCCTCGACGCGGCGGGGGGACACGGGGCACCCTGTCCCGCAGCGGGAGCCGCGCCCTGCCCCGGGCCGTGGGGGAGGGGCGAGCAGGACAGCCCGGCGGGCGCCCACTGCCTGGCTCCCCTCACCCGGCTCCCGCGGCCTTCTGTCCGCGTGGGGAGGAGGGCCCACCACCGGGCGGCAGGACAGCGAGCTGGGAACGGCTGAGGCGTGCCCGCCTGCCGGCGCGGGCGCTTGTCAGAGAGAGGGGTTGTCGTCATGGGCACGGGACCAGAGAAAGCCCTTGTGATGCAGGGTCCACGCCGGGTCCACCCCTATCGCAGCCGCCCCCAGACAGGGAAACACTGGAATGGCACAGTGGCGGGGAGGCGGGGGCTCAGGGGCTCCACTCCTGGCCCCCCACCCCTGTGGGCCACCCTCTGGTCCAGGACAAGGTGGGCTGCACCCCGGGCCCCACCGTACCCAGAGCGGGCCCTTCAGGCCCCACCTCTGAAATCCCATCCGCCTTGGAGAAAACCAAAAAATAAATAGTAGGTACTCGTCACGCCCCCGGAACCCTGCCCGAGACCGGAGGCGCAAGCCCTCGTCCTCTCCCCGGCGCCCTGGTGCCCACGCCGAGGGCACGTTCCGCCTGGCCGGGGGCCAGCAGCAGTGCAGGGAGGGTCTCCGGCCATGTGGTCCCCAAGCAGCAGGTCCTCCAGGGTCCTGGCAGAGGGGCCGGCTCAGCCCTTTGGTCCACCTTGTTCATCAAAATTAAAATAAGAAAAAAAAAGGCTCCACTTGGTGACTGGGGTCTGTAGAGGTCTCAGCTTCGTCCCTCTGTCCGTCCTCCTGCTGTCCGTCATCTCGTCCGTCCTGCGAGGCGTGGTGCAGGCCAGATCTGGAGCTGGGCCCAGCCACGCCCCCTGCTCACTGCAGTTTCGTCCCCAGCTTGCGCTGTCTGTTCCTGCGGAATGAAGTGGGGCTCAGGTGGGGCGCTGCCGGGAGTTCGGGGCTCCCCTCCCCACTCACGGCTGCAAGGAAGCGGGCAAATGTCCACCCCAGTAGTCGCGGTCATCGGCCCAAGGGGGCCAGGGCCCGGGGAGGGTCAGCAGGCCCCCCAGCCCAGCGTGTGGCTCCAGGGGGCTGGGTGGGGGTGGGGGCCAGGACACGGCAGCACAGGATCGCACACACCCACGGCGGGCCCAGGAACCCGAGGGAGCAGGAACACTCTCCCCTGTCCTCGAGGGGCTGACTGGGGCTTGTCTAGGGTCCCTGTTAAAATCCACAAACCTAACAGTGGGGTGCAGGCCCCGTGCGATCCAGCCCCAGCTCCGGCCTGCCTGACTGCCCTCCCCCACGCGGTCTCGGGGTGGGCAGTTGTTCTGTGCCCGTGCTGCTGGGTGGGGGCCGCGGCTGCCTCACCCCAGGCCCACAGCCTGGCACAAAGCGGCCGTGTGCAGAGATTCCGGTAAACAAAAGCAGGTCTCAGGCCGGGCAGGACCGGCCACTCCGCGCGGTGGAGAGCGCTCCTGCCACTGCTGGGGCTGCCCTGCCCAGACCCACGGATCCTCCGCCCCCGTGGTCTCAGGCCGCGCCCCGAAGCTCGATGCACTGAACACACTTCTGGCAGCTGGGACGCCCGGCCCGGGGTTCCTCCCACCATCCCTCAGCAAATTTCCCAGGCTGCCTCTGGAACCTGCCCTGTCCTTGGCTCCCCAGGACCCCAGAGAGAGTCTGCGCCACTCTGCAGCCCCCACCCAGGATCTGGGGTGAGTGAGCAGGAGGCGCCGAGGCAGCGCGGTGCAGTGGGCCGGGGGCAGCTCCCGGTGCGCCTCGGTGCGCCCAGACGGAAGAATGCACCTAAACCACACCACCCCACGGTGCCCGGGTGCCGGGCAGAGGTGGAGGCTGAAGGTCCCACCCCCACCCACCTCCTACAGACGTCGGGCGAGTGACGCCCCTTGTCCCTGGGCCTCAGTGGTCTCCTCTGTGCAGTGGGGCCCCAGGAGTGCCAGGAGGCCGTGCCTGCCGAGCCAGGGGCTGGAGACAGCCGTGCCCCGGAACTCACCTCGCTTCTGCCCGCGTCACTGTGTACTCAAACCAGAGCACGTTGGGAATGAGGCTCGTGTCCCGGATGAGGAAGAACTCGGAGATGGGCCTGGAGAGACAGACACGCAGCCAGCCAGGGCCGGTCAGGGCACCGGCCCGCCCCTCCCCTCACCTAAGGGTGTTTGCCTGACCCAAACCCCCAGAGCATTGGAGGCGCCCAGCGGTGTCAGTGCACACACGGGCTGCGCGCTGGGACCCTGAGCGCCGAGGCCAGGACTGAGGGGACCCCTTTGCCCACACAGTAAGCCCTGGGGGACAAGGAGGTCTGGCAGCCCCAGGCCCTATTCCCGGGCACTGGGCCCTCCCCGTGAGTCTGGGCCGGGTCAGGAGGCCTGGGTCCTCCCATCAACGTCCCACCCGCACGAGCGGCAGGAGCCATGTGCCCAGGAAGGTGGAAGGGGCGGGAGGCAGTTACCAGGCTGCTATCCTGGGGAACAACGGGGTGAGGACCTCCTGGGTAAAGACGAACCAGGCGACGGCCATGAGGCTTCCGGCGACGCCCCCGTACAGCACCTGGCTCCAGGTGTGGTACAGCAGGTAGACCCTGGGCCAAGGCCAACAGAGAAACTTGCGCTCGCACAATCGCAGCGCCAAGCGCCCGCTGCCCAGGGCCCTGCACACGCCCGGTAGAGAGCCATGAACGGTACAGACTCCCGGGACGCGGCCTGACTGCGTGTGGAGGGCAGGCACCCCCCAGCTGCCCCCTCGGCTCCAGGAGTGAAGGAAGCACTCGGCTGGGATCTGCCCCAGGCTCTGGGATCTGCCTTGCCTGCAGGGGGCCGGAAGGGCAGCTGACGCGGCGAGGCAGCCCTCCCTGGACTCCGGGGTCCTGCCCCTTTCCAAACCAGAGGCCTGGGACTCAGGTCCGCAGTGGGTCCACCAGGGCCCACGAGGCTGCAGGGAAGCCCCCCCCCCCCCCCCGTACCTGCTGTAGGAGACGAGGAAGGCTGCGGTGAGGAGCCCTAGCGACAGCAGGTGCCTCCACAGCAGGTCCAGGAACCTGGCGTTGTTTGTTTGGTGCATCCTGGGAAGACAGGCCCAGCCGACGGCCTCAGCCCACAGCCTGCAGCCCAGGCACCTCTGCCACGGCTCCCCGCCCCCGGGGGCACCGGGAGGGCAGGCAGGGAGTTCCTGGCAGCCCTGGCTGGGCAGACTCACCTCAGATACAGGAAGAGGAAGGAATAGACGGAGAAGAACCACATGAACTGGGAATGGCTGGACGGCATCCCGTACTTGGTGCCCACTGCTGCGTGGGGGCCTGGGGGAGAGAGAGCAGGGCATCACGGGAGGAGGCGGACCCCCGGCCTGGCCCGCTGGGCCCCCGGCCTGGCCCTACCTCCACAGGGCCGGGGCTCCTGGATGACGTGTTTGATCAGCCAGTTGACCCCCTCGTTCAGCGCCAGGCCCCCAAGGAACGAGATCTGCGGGGGAAGACGGGCGCTCAGCTGGGCCGCCCAGGCCTGGGGGCCGCGGCCTCCGAGTGGACCCCCCAGGCTGACTGGTGAAGGGGCCAGGAGGCTCACACACCTGAAGACAGGGGGAGAGAGAGCCGGGGCACGAGGACCAAGGGGCCGCCCAGCGGACGGGGCGGGCGGGCACAGACTCACGGTGTGTAACTCCCGCTTGAAAATGATGAGCGTCACGAAGCCAATGATGACAAAGATGGGGCTGAGGCTCAGGTAGGCGAGGAGGTGTCCAGAGAGATCACCTGAGGGGGAGAGAGGACCGAGGCGAGGACTGAGGCGCGGACAGAGAGAGAGGACCGAGGCGCGGGCAGAGAGAGAGGATGGAGGCGCGGGCAGAGAGAGAGGACCGAGGTGGGGACAGAGAGAGAGGACCGAGGCGCGGGCAGAGAGAGAGGATGGAGGCGCGGGCAGAGAGAGAGGACCGAGGCGGGGACAGAGAGAGAGGACAGAGGCGTGGACAGAGAGAGAGGACCGAGGCGCGGGCAGAGAGAGAGGACCGAGGCGCGGGCAGAGAGAGAGGACCGAGGCGCAGGCAGAGAGAGAGGACCGAGGTGGGGACAGAGAGAGAGGACCGAGGGGCGGGCAGAGAGAGAGGATGGAGGCACGGACAGAGAGAGGACCGAGGCGGGGACAGAGAGAGAGGACCGAGGTGGGGACAGAGAGAGGACTGAGGCGCGGACAGAGAGAGAGGACCGAGGCGGGGACAGAGAGAGAGGACCGAGGCGTGGGCAGAGAGAGAGGACCGAGGTGGGGACAGAGAGAGAGGATCGAGGCGGGGACAGAGAGAGAGGACCGAGGCGCGGGCAGAGAGAGAGGACCGAGGCGCGGGCAGAGAGAGAGGACCGAGGCGGGGACAGAGAGAGAGGACCGAGGCGGGGACAGAGAGAGAGGACCGAGGCGCGGGCAGAGAGAGAGGACCGAGGCGCGGGCAGAGAGAGAGGACCGAGGCGCGGGCAGAGAGAGAGGACCGAGGCGGGGACAGAGAGAGAGGACCGAGGCGCGGGCAGAGAGAGAGGACCGAGGCGGGGACAGAGAGAGAGGACCGAGGCGCGGGGACAGAGAGAGAGGACCGAGGCGCGGGCAGAGAGAGAGGACCGAGGCGTGGACAGAGAGAGAGGACCGAGGCGCGGGCAGAGAGAGAGGACCGAGGCGTGGACAGAGAGAGAGGACCGAGGCGCGGGCAGAGAGAGAGGACCGAGGCGTGGACAGAGAGAGAGGACCGAGGTGTGGGCAGAGAGAGAGGACCGAGGCGCAGGCAGAGAGAGAAGACCGAGGCGTGGACAGAGCACGGGCGTCAGCAGAGGCGGGGGCAGCCGCCTCCCGTAGCGCCGGCACCCCCGAGCGGGCACTGGGTCCAGTCCTGGCTGCTGTTTCCAGTCCAGCTCCCTGCTGATGGGCCTGGGGAAGCAGCGGGACCCAAGTACCTGGGTCCCTGCCACCCGTGCGGGAGACCTACATGGAGTCCCAGCTCCTGGCTTCTGCCTGGCCGCTGCGGCCGTCTGGGGCATGAGCAGGAGGATAGAAGATCTCTTTGTCTGTCTGTCCCTGTCACTCTGCCTTCCAAATAAATAATACAAATCTTTAAGAGTGTATCCACTCTTGCCCCTGCCAAGCAGGGGTGGAGCCAGAAAGCGGGTCCCAGCCGTGTCATGCCCGAGCGCAAGCGCTCACACTCACCATGCGCTCAGAGCACGCGCCCGTACTGCCCCCACTCCGGGAGGAAGAGGCCAAGGCAGGCAGGGGTTGCGTGACTCCTGCAAACTCACACGGCCACGCTGAGGCGGCATCTGGCCTGTGCCCGTCGCTGGCCAAAGCAGCGGTGACGCCGGCTGTCTGCAGGCAGGGCCCCGCGCCAGGGGGCACGTGCTGGGGCTGCCAGCCAAGCCCAGGCCTCTGGTGAGCATGCCACGCTCAGGGCTCCCCACAGGCGGGCCCGGCCCCAGGTGGCGGCCAGCTGTGACAGCAGCCTCTCGCTGCTTCTCCATGGGCAAACCACCGGCCACCTCCTGCCCCCAGCTTTCCAGAGTGGCGGCCGGGGATGGCGGCAGCGTGAGCACCGCCAGCCCCCTCTGGCATGGGGGTGCCGAGGCTGAGGGCAGGGCTCAGGCCGAGTCCAAAGGCCACTCCCAGGGAGACGTGGAGGCGGCGAGCATGGGCAGCTCCCGTGCCAGCCTGCGCTGCCCGCAGGGACCTGGGCAGGGACTTTGCCTTCCGAGTCTCAGCGCTCTCCCTCGTGCACAGGGTCATGGGCGCCAACCCCCTGCAGCCGTGTACAGCCCATGCCCCGACCCTGCAAGACATCCAGGTCTGTCCCTGGAACCCGGGACACAGCCACGTCAGAGCTCACCCAGGTTGGAGGAACCCAGGGTGGGAAATGAGCCCCCCCAGCAGTGCAGCACCCCCGGGCAGCAGGGAAGGTGCCCACGAGGGCCAGAAGGGTGGACACACACCTGGCCTTCTCCTCTCCTCCTCAGGGTGGGGCTGGTTTGGCGCTGGCCCGAGGGAGCGGGCAGCACCTGGTGTAGCTGTTCCCAGCCAGCCCCGCCAGCCCTGGGATCCTGGCTCTCTGACGCCACAGCACCAGGCTCCGAGGACAGGGAGTGGCTGGTGCGGCCGCTCCATCGTCTATTCCACGCGGGGGAGGGCCGGCACCACCTTGGGGCCACCCTGCCGCCGTGGATCTGACCTGGCCTGGCACTTTCCAGTCCAAGTCCCTCCGTGGCTCCCACCGCTCCCGGATGGTCCCGCCCAGCCTAGCTCATCAGGCCCTGCCCGGTACCGGTCCCAGGTCCCTTTGCGCCCCCACCCCCCACCACCCCCACCTTGTTCTAATTCCAAGGACCAAACTCTGGTTCCCCGAACGCACGGCGCTCTGCCCCACTTCTGGGGTGCCAGACACCTGGGATGCTGTGCAGGTTAACTCAGCAAACGGAAATGGAGTGCCCAGCGCAGCCGGGCGCGACCCCAGCATCGCTGAGCCCAGTCTGACGGGGGTCTGCGACGGGGTCAGGCCAGGGACCGCCTCTCCCTGGACACCGCGGGCTCCGTGGGAGCAGGACGGGGCTCTCTCCCAGAGCCCGGCTCAGCCACTGCCTGGGACGAACGGATGACGGGCGCAAGCGGCCGGGCCGTGAGGGGTGCCCACCTGCGCGGCACAGGTCCGCAGGCTCAGCCACCCCCGTCTCCCTCAGGGGGCCCTGCGTGCTCCCAGGAGCTACCGGAAGGCCGCACAGGGGAGGCCCTGCAGATGCTGAGGCCAAGCCCCTGCCCTCGTCCAGGGCAGGCCTGAACCCAGCGCCAGCCCAGGGCCCAGCGTCCAGACGGGGCCTGCGGACAACGGCTCCCTGATGGGACGAATGAATGAGTGCATGGTGGCGGGCGGGCGGGCGGGTGTCACCCAGAGCGCCCGGGGTCAAAGTGCGCTGGCGCGCAGCCCTGGGGCCCCGACAGGCGCGTGGGCAGGCAGGCCCTCCTCCGTGGGGTCCCCCGGCCTCGTCCTGCAGGGCAGGGTCCCGGGAGGGCGGGGGCGGCTGAGCTGCGTGCAGGTTCCCGCACCATCCCCGGAAGGCGGCCCTGCCTGCGCCACTCGGCCCCGCCTGAGGGCCCGCGCATAATGGATCCTGCACACGTCCACGCCGAAGGCCCGGGCCCTGCGACCCTGCACGACGTCGCCCGCTGGACCGGGCCCGGGGGTGGGGTGGGGCGCTCCGGGAGCTGTGTCTGCCCCGGGGGGCTCATTCCGGCGGCCGAGAGCCCTGAGGCCGCCCGCCGGCCCGCTCCCCTGGGGCCCCCGCTGCAGCGCCCTGCCCTGCCCTGCCCGGGGCGTGGACGCACGAGGACCCGCGAGCCCGGCCTCGGCGCGCCCACTCCCCGCAACCCCGAGCTCCCTCTCGGGCAGGCGAGGCAGCGCGAAACAGGCACCCCCCCAGGCACCCCGGGGAGGGCGCGCCGAGGCCCCGGCCGCGGACCCCTCACAGCCTCACGCGCGCCCCCCGCCCCGCGACCCGGGGGAGCGCCCCGGCCGCGCAGCCGCACTGGGCGCCCGCGGGCCGCTCGCAATTTCGCCCAGCTCATCGCCGCCCCACTGCGCCTGCGCGGCGCGCGCGCCGGCCGAGCCCCTCCATGGCTCACTATTTGACAGTTCCCACCCCGGTCCCCCCGGCGCCCCCTGCGCGGGCTCGCGCGGGCCGGAGCGCCCGCGGCCGAGGGTCCGGCCCCGGGAAGGCGTCCTCGGGGCCGGGGCCGCCTTTTACCTGCAGGATATTCGACGTGGGTGAGGGTCACTGGCCGCCATGAAGCGGGGAGCGAGCACTGTCCGTCCGCTGCCATCTTACCCGGAGACCGGGTTTCGCCGAGCAACCAATGGGGAGCCAGGGGGGCGGTGGTCCCGACCTATCACGCCGGGGAGGCGCCGCGCAGCCAATCGGAGGTCGATACAGGTAGTGGCGCAGCCATTCAGCGTGCAGGCCATGGGCTGGGCCGAGCGGCCAATCAGAGAGCAGAGCCCCTAGGAGCCAGCGAGCCGGCCCAGCCGAGGCCCAATCCGGAGCAAGCGCAGGTAGGCGCCTGGCCAATCAGGAGAGGGGCGGGTTCTAGTCCAGAGCAGACAGCAGAACAGCCAATCAGAAGGTGAGGCTGGCTCACAGTGTGGGCAGGGCGGGCCAATCAGGCACTAGCTCGGGGGGCGTGTTGCGTTTTGGTGGGAGCTTTGGTTCGGCGGAGACCTGCGCCCGGGGGTGACGGCTCTTCGGGTGCCCGGAGCCCGCCGCTGGCCGGCGAGACCTGCGCGCCGGCTGGAGCGCGTGCTCAGAGAGGAGAGGCGGCGCCGGCCCCGTGGCTGCTGAGCCGATCCGAGTCCGGAGACCCACGGGGGGGCTCCCACGGAGACTCGAAGCGGACTGCGGCGTGGGGGGCTCTCCCGCGGGGCGGAGGCGTGGCTGAGGCTCGGGGCGCCTGGCTGCTTGCACTCGCTTCGCGAGGGCGTAGTGATCCTGTCGCGTTTGTGCTGCTCCAGGCGGCGTCTGGGGAGGGGATGGGGCGGGGGGGGGGGGGGGGCTTCTTGCTGGATTCCGCCTACAGAAAAACCGATCCCTGGGGCCCGCGGACCCGGTACTCCTGGCTTGGAGCCCGGATGGGCCGGGGGTGGGGTGGCTGCAGCCTCGCCTGGAGAGGCCCCAGGCGACATGATGGACGCGGGCCTGGCACGCCCCTGAGATGAAGGGGGTCCCTCTGAGCAGTGCGGCCTGCCGGGGGGCGGGCCTGGGTCCGTGGGCTGCCCCGGGGGCCTCCGAACTCCGCAATGGCCGGGTCAGCTGGCCTCCCCGCCCTGCCACCTGCCCTCAGCCGCCCCAGGCACTGCCACTGTTAGCGGGGGAGAAGCAGGAGGTGCGAGCAGGCCGGCAGCTTCCCAGAATAGGTCCGCGAGGAGGCGGCTGTCCAAGTGCCGGGCGGCTGGAAAGGCCTGCCCGGGTCCTGCGCCTCTGGGACGGCGCTCAGATAGAAGGTTCCAGAAATGGAATGTGAGGCGCTTGAAGTTTCACCAACCGCTCTTGTAGCCCCCAGACCAAGAGCCCGGGGAGAAGCCCCCTGGACAGCCCCCCACCCCGGTAACCTCTCCCACCACCCGCTGGGGTCTGGGTACGTCCCGCTCCATGGCTGCAGGCGCGGGGGCTGCTGTGTGCACGGTCGGGTGGACCGATGGACACGTGCCCCTGAGCCCTGGCCGGCCCTGCGGCTGACGGTGAGACCAGTGGGCGCCCTCCTGCTGTCACTCCCCAGCGCTGGGCACAGGACGCTCCCTGGAGGGGCACCTGGGGGGAGGGGCGTCCCGGGAACCCAGCCCCTCCTGGTGGGCACAGGTTCCCCAGGTGGAAGACCTCGCAGGCCCGGCCCCCCCCCCCCCCCCCGGCTTTAGGAATGGCCTGGGGGCAGAGAGGGTGATGGGGGGGCGCTAAGGTCTCTGTCACTCCGCAGGATGGCAGGTCCTCCCAGGGCTGGGCGAGGGTCCCTCAGGGGCTGGGGCTGGTTTTCTGACAGGTGCCTGGTCGGAACTGGGCACTCTGGGGTGCAGTCGATACCTCCTAATGTGCCCGGTCCACAGCGGAGACAATAAGGTGAAGAATGTAAACATTTGCCATGGACACTGGGCCAAGGTGGGCCTGAGTGCCAAGGACCATGGGCCAAGTGCAGCCTCCGGTTTGTGGCACTTGCTGACTTCCATGGCATAAATCTGCCTGCTGGGGGCGTGACCGGGGGGGGGGCCCACGTAAGACTCCCTGAAGCCGGGCGGTGCCGGCAGTGCCAGCACTCCACCACCACTGGCGTGGCGCGTGGCACACAGCAGGTGCAGTGTGTTTAGTAAGCACACGATTGTCTTTCCGCTGTCACATTTGTGCTACGCCATTTTTGTAGCTCATTTTCAAGATTTATTTATTTGAAAGTCAGCATTACAGATAGAGGGAGACAGATCTTGGACCCACTGGTTTTACTCCCTAAATGGCTGCAACAGCTGGGGTTGGGCCAGGCTGAAGCCAGGAGCCTGGAGCTTCTTCTGGGTTTCCCACGTAGGTGCAGGAGCCTAAGCACCTGGGCCACTCCCACTGCTTTCCCAGGCCGCAGCAGGGAGCTGGATCGGAAGGGGAGCAGCTGGGACACAGAGGCGCAGGGGATGCTGGCGTTGGCAGGAGCGGCTTAGCGGGCTACGCCGTGCTTGGCCCTGCACGCATCATCTACACTGTAACCGAGGCCACCGCTGAGAGCCGCACCAGTGCCTGAAACCTCACCCTTCCTTTTTTAAAGATTTATTTGAAAGGTAGAGTTACAGAGAGGGAGAGAGATCTTCCATCCCCTGGCTGACCCCCCCACCCAGTGGCCACATCGATCAGGGCTGGGCCAGGCGGAAGCCAGGAGCCTGGAACTGCATCTGGGTCTCCCCTGTGGGTGCAGGGCCCCAGCACGCGGGCCATCAGCAGGGAGCTGGGTGGGAAGAGGAGCAGCTGGGCCCTGAACCAGCACCCACATGGGATGCCGGCATTGCCGGCGGAGGCTCCGCCCACTGCCCCGTGACACCAGCCACAGACATATTCTAGAACCACACGTGGTCGTTGGCACACCTCTGCAGCAAAGCCAGTGCGTCCCCTGGGATCCAAGTCACACCTGAACGAGCCTGTTTCAGACAATTCCTGACTGCCGTGGCGGCGACCAGATGGGCTCTGTGACTGTGGCCCAGCCCCAGCCGGCGGGGAAGGGCTAAGGGGGCAGGAGAACTACTGCTCTTGCAGGCGTGATGATGCGGTGCGGCGGTCTGCAGGCTCTCCAGCCGGGGCGGGGTGTGACTCCTTCCTGTCTTCCACACGTTTGAAAATAAGCTAAAAGAACTTTAAAGGCCTTTCGAACAGAACACTGAAGACCAGGCAGGCTTAAACCTTTAGTTAGAAAGACAGATCTCCCATGCACTGGGTCGCTCCTCAGCTGCCCACAACAGCCGGCGCTGGACCAAGCCGAAGCCAGGCGCCTGGAACCCCAGCTGGGTCTCCCAGGTGGCCAAGCGGTCAGCCCACAGCAGGCGCCCCTGACGCTCACGCTCCCGGAACCTCCGTGCTCAGCACCCGCAGGAGCAGGTCCCGGCAACGAGCGGGCAGCCAGCTCAGATGCGCACGCTCTGTCAGAAGCTGCAACACTGGGCGCTAGAGGCGGTGCGGGACGGACGTGTACACACAGACGAGGAAACGTCACCTCCGTGCGACTCGGAAGCAAATCAGAGCAGGTGTGGGCCAGGCCCAGGGCTCCATTCACAGCGCGGGGTGTGCAAAAGAACGGAATGTCGGGGTGGGGGAGGGCACCAGGGCCGCGCCCAGCGTCCCCTCCCTCGGTGCGCCCTCCTGCCCCGGCCTCTCACCCCAGACCGGGAGGCCAGGAACAGGAGCTGCTTCTGCAGGCCGGACGCCTGGAAGGGGCAGAAGCGCAAAGTAAAAGTCTTAAGGCAATAAATAAAAGTCCCCAGCTCAGGCACCACCACCAGCCATGTGCGGGGGCCCGGGGTTTGTGTGTGCGTGATTGAAGGCTCGCTCTGGTCCAGCCCTGCTCATCCCCTGACTGCCCCTGCTGGGGAGCACCCCAGGGCTGACCCGCAGCGAGTTCCCAGCCACAGGGGCGGTGGGTGGCGGGCGGGAGCCCCCCGCCCCACATGCCCTCGTCTTTGGCGGTGGCAGGGTCAGTGTCAGCCTTCGGCAGGACGCGGAACGCCACAGGGCAGCATCCCAGCTTAGTGCCTGCGTTTGCCGAGGGCCCGCCCTGCCCTGGCTCCTCTGCTGCTCCCCAGTGTGGGAGCCTGGGCCCTGTGACCAGGCGGCCCCGGGCTGCTCCCTGCTCAGGACGCCGTGACCATCACCGCAGAGCCCGCCTACCGCCTCCCACCGTCCTCCTGGTCCCTCCCAGCCCCTCACCAGCAGCTCTGCGGTGTGGGTGTTTCAGGGTCCCACCCCTGCCAGGCCCTGCTGACCGCCCCCCGGGACTCCCAGGCAGGGTCCGGGCCTCCGGATACCGACCCCAAGGAGGGGCCGGACAGCCCCCTCACTGCCGCCCCCACCCGGCCTGTGCTCACTACTGCAGCTGGCCCAGGGGCCCGTTCTCCTGGGGCAGCGCCCCGTTCAGGCCGCTGCCGGCCCCCGGCGCCCCCAGATATCCCAGCAGGATCTCGCTGCGGCGCCGGGACAGCTGCAGGATGTCCTCGGCCAGCGCCGGCACCGACGTGTAGCGCACGTTGTCCAGGTCGAACATGTCCCGCAGGTACTGCACGATCTGGTGCTGGGGGCCCAGGCAGGCGTCAGTGGGGGCCGAGGCCCCGCCCCCGCCCAGACTCCTCCCCCCCCCCCCCCCCCCGTGCTCTCCCAGCCCAGGAGCAGGTCCAGCCCTGGCGCTGTCCCTGGCGCCGTCCCTGGCGCCCCCCGGGCCCCTGTGCTGGGGCAGAGAGAGCAGGAGCCACCCCCATTACCTTGAAGAAAGCACAGACTTCGGCGAGCTGGGGCTTGGGGCCAAGAAAGCCGAAGGCCAGCACAGGGCTAACGTGCTCCGATACGGAGTAGAAATGGGAGATGAAGCCGTCCGGCACCTGTGGAGGGCGGCGGGGCCAGGGCCGGGCTTTCGAGCTGGCCGTGTCCCGCCCGCGCGAGGCACCCTGATGCCCCAGATTCCCTTCTGCAGGTGGGGTGAGCGGGGTGCTGCGAGGCGGGGCTGTGGTGGGCGTGGCACAGGAAGTGCCGGAGCACAGGGCCGCGGAGCCGGCGGCTGCCCGGGGGGTGTGGATGGAGCCGTGGCTGCAGGGACCGGCCCCCCCCCCCAAGGATGCCCGTGCCCCTCGGCGGGGCCTGGACACATCCTGACGGCGGATGTGGTCCCACAGGTTCCTCTGGGGAGTTCCTGGCCAAGGCAGGGGGCAGCGGTGCCGGGACTGACGAGGGCCAAGGTGCAGTGGGGCCTGGGGGCTCTGTGAGGCCCCTGGGTGAGCCCCGCACCCTCAGAGCAGGGGCCAGCATCCACCCACAGGGGGCAGCTGAGCTGGGCGCCAGGAGGGGACCCTGGACACACGGCGTCCCCGGGGCCTGTCAAGTCACTTACCATCAGTAGTCTCCTCTTGGCCTTCAAGACCGACCAGCAGGCAGTGGCCAGGGCCTAATCAAAGACAGGAGGGCCAGCCTGCTGTCAGGACAGGCTGGGCCCTCGGCCCCCGCCCCCCAGCAGGAACATGGGCCTGGTGCCTGCCGTTCTCCCCTGGATTCGAATCAGACACGTGGAAAACCTGAACCTGAGTACGGCCCCGGGACTGCGGGTCCCAGGACTGAGCCACCGTCTGCCCCAGGGGTCCCCCTGCCCAGGTTCCTGGCCGGCTGCCGGGGTCACTGCTGGCCCCGCCGGCGTCTGCGCCACGCTCTCATCCTAGTCTCCTCTCTTGCTTGTTTTGTCTCGTCCTGCTCTGGTTGGATTTCCCGGGAGCAGGGAGGGAGCAACAGGCGGCCCCCGACCCCAGGGGCAGGGGCTGGCGCGGGAGCAGCGGCCCACCGTCTCCTTGAAGCTGTCTGACAGCCAGCGGTTCCTCAGGACGGCCAGCACCGAGGCGGGCGGGCTCTCCAGGTCCTCGAAGGCGTCCATGAGGATGAAGTCCAGCACGATGTCGAAGAAGCTCATGCACACCACCTGGGAGGGGCGGGGCCTGAGCCGCGGGGCCGGGCCGGGCCGGGCAGGACGCCAGGAGCAGAGGAGAGCCAAGGCGGAGAGCAGCACGGCCGCCCCCTCCCCCACCAGGGCCCAGGGACCCCGGAGCGCCCACTCACCCCGCGGCCCTCCAGCTCCAGCCGGGTGGTGGCCCAGGTCTCGGGCCGCAGGGCGTAGGTCAGCAGCTCCTCGTAGCTCTCCAGGAAGCCTTTGGGACTCTGCGGGGACAAGCACGGCCCGTCCTGCTCACGGGCTTGGCCGGAGACCCAGCAGGGCGAGCTCACGGGGAGCGGCTGGGTGGGGAGCACGCCCTGGCAGGCCCGGGGCCCAGCCCTGGCGGCAGCCACGGAGGAATCGAGGCAAGGCAGCCTCCCGCCCACCGCAGGGCGCCTCTCTGGGAACCAGGGCATATCGGGTACACGCCGGACACCAGGGCAGCCGGCAGGGTGTGCCCGGCCCCATGGCGTGCTCTCGCTGTGCGGGCATGCATGAGAACAGGAGCCCGAGTCAGGCAGTCAAATCCCTGGGACCTTGTGTTCCATGGGGAGATGGGTGGGGTGACAGCCCCCCACTCGGGCCGCTGCACAGCCAGGCTGTCAGCCCAGGCCGGGGGGACCCACACGCCACCCTCGGGGCAGGGGTGCCGCCACAACCTGCAGCCACGGGCATGCGTGTCCACATGCAGAGGCGCTACGTGCCAGGCTCTGGTCTCAGCATGGACCAACTCGTCTAACTGTCCCGTCAGGGATCTCATGATTAGTCCCACTTTACAGACTGAAACACTGAGGCTTGGCGAGCAGCCAGGAGGGCCCTGAGGGGCAGACGCCGCCTCATCCTGCTCCCAGGACAGGCTCCGGCGGTCAGGGGCTGCCACAGCTTCGTTCACTGCATCATCACTGTCGTCCTCCTGGGCCGGGGCCGTGGCCGTGGCGCAGCGAGCGGGTAAAGCCGCCACCTCCACAGCACAAGCCTCACGCGGCTGCCGCCCTGTGTCCCAGCCGCTCTACTTCTGATCCAGCGCCCTGCTCATGCACCTGGGGGGGCGGTGGAGGATGCAGTAGACCCTCGGCCCCTGCCGCCCAGGCGGGAGACCCGGATCCCAGATGAAGCTCCTGGCTCCTGGGCCTGGTCCAGTCCTGGTGGTTGCAGCCATTTGGGGAGTGAACCAGCGGACAGGAAATCTCTGTTTCTCCCTGTCTCCTGTCACCCAGGCCCCACAGTGGGGGGGGGGGGGACCAGAGGGAGGAACCCTAGAGAGCAGGCCTGACTGGCTCCCAGCACCCACGCGGCCTCCCGTCCTGTGCCTGCTCACGCGTCCTCCTGAGGATGAGGCTGCAGCGGGTCAGGCCCCCTGGCTGCGAGCGCCGGCTCCACTTGCCCTGGGCAGCCCCTCTCCGCTCCAGACCCGGCTCCCGCGTCCACCAAGAGCAGGCAGCAGTGAGGCTCAACGGGGCAGCCGCCGGGGACCTGTTAGCCAGTGACCTGTGGAGCCTGCCCTGTGCCGGGCCCTGCACTGGCCGCAGCCCCTGGGGAGAGGGCGGTGGGGCTCGGAAGACACGTGCGGGGGCAGGGAGGGCGAGCCTGGCGGCTGGCCAGCTCCACCTGCTGCCAGCGCTGGGCATCTCACCCGGAGGCCCTGGGCCTGCTTTCTCACTCTCTGCTGTACCTGTTTCATAATAAGGTTGATAAAAAAAAAAGAGGCACAGAGTTCGAGACGCAGAAGGCCCAGAGCCTGGTGTGCCTGGGAGGCCGGGGCACACGTGCCGCGCGGCAGCGCAGGACAAGGCCCCAGCCTCACGCCCGCGGCGGCGGGGGCCGAGGTTGGCTGTGTGTTTTAGAATCACTGCCCGGGCACGTGAGAAGGGATTTGGAGAGAGACCTGTGCAAAAGCGTTGCTCAAACCCACAGAAGACAAACCACAAGTGGCCAATCGAGACGGAAAATGACGCAACGTCGCCCGCAATCAGCCGCGAAGCAATGGACAGGACGGCGGAGATTAAAACGAGGACGGATGTCGGGTCCTGGCCAAGAAGTGAGGCAACAAGGCTCTCGCCCTGCTGCAGGGCCCTCGGGAAGGGCAAGCTGGCGGAGGTCAGAGGTCAGCCGGCCTCCCACGTGTCCTCTCTGGAGCCCGAGCTGCCGCATCCGGGGCTCTGTCCCCAGGGACACCTCCCAACACCTCCCGAGCCCAAGCATGGGCGGCTGGGGTAACGACATCGGTGACGGCACGCGCCACGGCCAGCCCGCAGGACGGGCCACCACGGGCTCAGTGCGACGGGCTCCACGTGCTGACGCCCAGGTGGACGAGACGGACCGTTACGGCACGAAGCCGGGCGGCAGGGCATCGGGTGGGCAGGAAGCAACCCCCGTGGGTGACGGGACGGGGGACACGGGTCAGGCGAGGACAGGCAGTGGCGACCTCGCAGGGGCTGTGTGTGGATTCTGTGACCCTGCCAGGCTGGGGTCGGGGACCCGGGGACCCGAGTCAGCACAGGAAAGAAACCTCATCCTCTCGCCGCTCCCCGGGGCCCGAGCATGGAGTCCAAGCTCCCGGCTTTGCTTGAGACGGTATTCAGGAGAACAAAGCCCCGGACGGCATCCCGGCGCAGCGGGCTAAGCCACTACCGGAAACGCCAGCATCCCACATGGGCGCCGGCTGGAGTCCCGGCTGCTCCACTTCTGACCCGGCTCTCTGCTGTGGCCTGGGAAGGCAGTGGAGGACGCCCACGTGCTCGGGCTCCGGACCCGCGTGGGAGACCAGGAAGAAGCGCCTGGCTCCTGGCTGCGGATCCGCCCAGCTCTGGCCATTGTGGCCACTTGGGGAGTGAGCCAGCAAATGGAAGCACTCTCTCCCTCTAATAGATCAGTAAATATTCAGAAAGAAAACGCAGCTCCACCCACAGAGTCGATACCAAGGCCCCGGCTACCTTCTCGGCCTTGGTCATCAGGCCCGCCACCATCTGCCGGCCGACCTCCCCGAAGAAGGCCTGGTTCCTCTTCTCCTCCAGGAGGCCCTGAGGGGAGGGGGGTGTGAGCTGTGGGGAGGAGGGCGGCCCAGGGGCTGGGCAGGGGCGCCCTGCACACGCACCTCGAAGGCCTGCCGTACACAGTGCAGCTTGGCCAGGAAGTCTTGGTCCCCGTAGCAGCCCAGCAGCTCGGTCCTGAGGGAGGACAGACAAGGTCACAGCGCCCGGGCCCTGAGCCCTGCTGGGGCCCGCCTCCCTGCAGGCCTGGGGCCCGCCTCCCTGCAGGCCTGGGGCCCGCCTCCCTGCAGGCCTGGGGGGGGGGGGAGCCGGAGCCCGAGGCTCCCTGAGGCCGGCCTGGTCTCTCCCAGCCCCCGGGCAGTCCTACATCCTTGCCAGCAGGGGACCAACAGGCGCCACTGCTCCCTCCGGGCCACGGTGGTGTCACCTGGAGTTTGCGGCCACTTGGGCTCAGTGATGGCGTGAACACACGCGCCAGGCCTGCGCAGTGCACAGAAAAGCCGGTACCGCGTGGGGCCGCTCGGGACGCCTGCACCCGCTTCGAGGCCCAGCTCCACTCCCAGCCCCCACAGCGGTGCCGGCTCAGGCAGCTGGGTCTCTGCCCCCCACGCGGGAGACCTGGGCTGGGCTCCCAGCTCTGCGTAGGCACTGGGGGGACAGATCTCTGTCTCTGCCTTTTTCATTAAATAATATGACGTGAGTCTCACAAGTCAAAGACATATTTGTATCATGAGAAAACCACGCGGAGGGTGGATATTTAGCCCAGTGGTTAGGATGCCCACATCCCGGGCCGGTGCTGTGGCATAGCGGGTAAAGCCACCGCCGGCAGCACTGGCATCCCACGTGGGCGCAGGTTTGAGTCCCAGCTGGTCCACTTCCCATCCAGCTCTCTGCTGTGGCCTGGGAAAGCAGTGGAAGATGGCCCGAGTGCTTGGGCCCTGCACCTGCGTGGGAGACCTGGAAGAAGCTCCTGGCTCCTGGCTTCAGGCAGGCTCAGCTCCAGGCATTGTGGCCACTGGGGGAGTGAACTAGTGGATGGAAGACCTCTCTTTCTTTATTTCTTTTTAATGATTTATTTTATCATTTGAAAGGCAGAGTTACAGAGAGAGGGAGAGACAGAGAGTGCAGAATTGCTTGATCAACACAATCTCTTCATGCATTTCCCACGAATGTCTCCCCCACAACCACAGACGAGCTGAGAGGCCACAGTGTGGACCCGGAGACCCTGGGGTCAGGCACAGTGCCCACTGGGTCGCTGTGGTCAGGCCTCGATGAGAACAGGGCCTGGCGGTCATCTGATGAGTTAACGGCACTGACTTGTCACCGCCAGTCTCAGTGTAGCCTGGGCCTTCACCACGCCCCCCGGACCCCCACCTCCACCCGCCCCCCCCCCAGCGCACCTGAGGGTCCGGCAGGGCACCTGCCCCTCCTTCACCAGCTGCAGGGCCTCCTCGTAGGCAGCCGCGGGCCTGGACAGCGGGATGGGGCCGTCTCCCACGGGCAGGGACTCGAAGAGCTGAGGGGCGGGCGGGGGCGGCGCGGGCCTGCGTCAGCCGCAGCACCAGGTCCCAGGGGCCTGCCCCGTGCCGCCGGCGAGGGGACAGCACAGGAGGCCCGGGCCCGCGCCCGCTCTGGCCTTCCACATCCCCACCTCCAGGAGCCCTCCCGAGAGGCCACGCTGTGTGCAGCAGCGAGCGGGCAGCGAGAGACGCGGCCAGGCGCAGGCCTGCTCTCACCCACGGGGCCCACGGCCATGTCTCGGCCTCTGTGCCGAGTCCCAGGAGCAGCCAGCCCTCGCTTCACGCTCCCAACGCCCGCCCCAGCGCTCGGCCATGGCCCCGCCCCCAGCGCCCCCACGCGGTCACCTCGGTGGCAGAGAAGAAGGACTCCTCCGAGGTCAGGCTGTCCTCGTCGTCCCCCCGGAGCCGCAGCGAGCCCTCGGCCAGGGGCAGCATGAGCGTCCTCTCTGGGGGGGTTAGAGAGGGGCCGGGGCTGAGACCCCCCATACCCACAGCTTCCTCTGAGGGAACACCCAGCTCCCGGTCCTCCTCCCGCTGCTCCACCCGTGGCCCCAGGGCACCGCTGCCCCGGCCAGGGATTCCCCTCTGATAAGCACACGCTTGGCCACTGACCAAGAGGTCTGGCAGAGGAGACGCACAGGCCGTGGATGGGCGGTGGCCGTCCCCAAGCCCCCGGCAGGCGAGGTGTGCAGCCACGGCCTCCCCTCTTGACCCCTGGGTCTGCGCTGGCAGGGCCAGGGCTAGTCGGAGATGCGATGGGTCCCCAGTTCCCACTCTGGCCGTGGGCTGAACAGCACGGCTCCCTCTCCGTGGACCTCGGCCGTGGCCGCACCTGCACGGCATCAACCGGTCCACCCGGCTGCGCCCACAGCAGAGGGTCCGGCAGGGCCTTTGGGAGATGCCGACACACAGATCCCAAGCCTGCATCGAGGCCGTGTGGGTAACGCGGTGCCTCGGGATCCCCACTGTGCGGCAGGCACATGGAGGGGCCGCGGCGGCTCACCGAGGTCCAGCAGCACGCCGTCCGAGGGGAAGGTGGAGCCGAACTCCTCCTGCAGGTGGTAGGCCCGGTGCAGCAGCGACTCCAGCTTCTCAGCGAACTCCCGGCGCTGCGACTCCGGCTGCACCAACGACAGCGACCGTGACCCCGACCGTGACCCCGACCCACACGCGAGGGGCCAGGGCAGCAGTCCCCCTGGAGAGGCGCCCCGGGCTGGCGCACACCTGGGATTCCACACGCTCGCACCCCCCAGCGATGTGTCAGACACCTCCGCATCTTGTGTGTTCTCTGCTAAAACGATCGGCCTTCGCAGTCACAAGTTAGGCGCATTCTGCCGTTAGCATGCATTCTGCCAGTCTCCTTCCGCTTCCTAATGCGGGTTCTGGAGAGCTTTCGAGGGGAGGCTGGCGTTGTGGTGCAGCGGGCTAAGCCACCACCTGCGACACTGGCGTCCCACATGGGCGCCGGCTCAGGTCTTGGCTGCTCTACTTCTGATCCAGCTCTCTGCTGTGGCCTGGGAGGGCAGTGGAGGATGGCCCGAGTGCTTGGGCCCCTGCGACCACGTGGGAGACCAGGAGGAGGCACCTGGCTCCTGCCTTCGGATTGGCGCAGCGTCTGCCGTAGCAGCCATCTGGGGGGTGAGCCAATGGAAGGAAGACCTTTCTCTCTGTCTCTTATTTAGAAAATAAGACGCTTTCGAAGCACGGTGGGCGGCTTCCCCCTCGCTCCCCCTGCCCTAGACTGAAGTGCACCGGGCTCAGACCCAGGCACCACCCGGCAAATCCCAAGTCTCCTCTGTCCCAGGCCCTGAGGCTGCCTCCTGGGGGAGAGCGGAGGGTGGGAGAGATGCCTCTTATGGTTTATCTACAAGTCACAGTGAATCTTAAAAACTAATAAAGAATGTTTAAAAAATGAAAACAAACAAACAAATACCAGAAAACAAAGCTCCTTCTCCAGGCTCCCTTAGGGCCAGGCACTCACTGTAATTACCCTATTATGGCCCCAAAGGGGGGGGGGGGGGGCTGGAATCCCTGCTAAGGCCAACTGTGCCCCTGGGGCCGGCCCGGAGCAGGGGCGGTGTCCCCAGTGCTGGGGGGGGGGGCAGGGGTGGCGGGGGAGTGGGAGGCTTGGCTGGGGCTGGGGCAGGGATAGGCGCTGGTTTAGGGGTTTGCAGTTCACCTGGGGCATTGCCTCCAAGGAATGCACAGGGCCGGGCGGCCTCAGAGGCCTTGGCACAGAGGCCAGGGTGGGGGAAGAGACGGTGCCGGACCCTGGGCCCCAGGGAGGTGTCCACTAGCTAGCGTGGCCTCTCTGTTTCCACGGAGGCTGCCAGACCCTACACCTGCAGGTAACTGGACTCTGGGGAGGAGATGGAAGCCGACTCGGGCCTGAGGGCCCTGGGGAGAAAGACCCAGAAGAGCTGGGGCAGAGGGGGTGCCCGTGGAAACAGCGGTCACTGTGGGTGCCCCGGGGCCGGGTACCAGGAGCAGCGGGTCACTGGGTCCCCCAGGGCCGGGTACCCCCCTGCTCAGTCTCAATGCATCCCTCCAGGGCAGGGATCCCATTTCACAAGAAAACCCAAGGAGGCTGGAAGCGCCAGGTCCCAGCCAGAGCCGGCAGAGCAGACTCAGGGCCAGGCCCCGGGGGACCGCAGTCCCCATGCTGGGCTCCCCGGCAGGGCCAGGCCTGCTCCCTGGGGCCGGCAGAGCCTCGCGGTTCTGGCAGAGGGTGCCGCTTTCCTCTGCCTGACACCAGATGCACCGCACAGACAACACAGGAACAACCTGTGACCCTGACCCTGAGTGACAAACTGCTGTGTGCGGCCAGCGCTGCGGCATGGGGTCAAGTCACCGCCTAGGACACAGACATCCCATGGGTGTCCCGGCTGCTCCACTTCCAATGCAGCTCCCTGCTGATGGGCTGGGAAAAGCACCAGAGGAGGGCGCCCAAGTGCTTGGGGCCCTGCCACTCACACGCGAGACCTGGATGGAGCTCCCGGCTCCTGCGGCTCAGCTCCGGCCATTGCAGCCACTTGCGGAGTGACCAGCGGATGGAAGAGCGCGCGCTCTCTCTTTTGTGCTTTAACCGACAGCACAGAAAAGGGGAGGGACGACTCTGTCTGTCGTGTGTCAGGTCAGGGGCTCACGTCCAGGACAGGCGACAAGACAAGGAGGGGCCGGCGCTGTGGCACTGTGGGCTAAGCCTCCACCTGTGGCACCAGCCTCCCATACGGGCGCCAGTTCTGACGGAACAAGGACGGAAGCCTCGGCCATTCTTGCTCATTGCCCGAAAGACAGCTCAGCCCTGGAATGTGTCCCTTGCCCTTCCTTGAACCTCAGTTGGGTCTCACACCCCTGGCCTTCATCCCCACCCTCACTCCTCCCAGGTTCCCAGGGCCCCGCCCAGCCCAGGAATCCCCCAGCCCTAGCCCACCTTAAAAAGGCCGGGCCCCGGGGGTCAGGGCCTTCTGCCACCCATTCCAGCAATGTGGGAATAAATTCGGTCTGGCTGCAAATCCACGCACTGCCTCTATTTTGCGCCTCTTTTCCTCACATTTTGGTGTCTGTGTGAGGAGGCTCCAGTCTGCAACTCTTCTCTAACAGGTTCGAGTCCCGGCTGCTCCACTTCCGATCCAGCTCTCTGCTCATGGCCTGGGAAATGGTCTGTACCACGTGGGAGACCTGGAGGAAGCTCCTGGCTCCTGGCTTCGCTCCGACCCTCTGGGGACTGAACCCAGATGGAAGACCCCTCTCTGTAACTCTTGTCTGTCTTTCTCTCTTTCTTTTATTTGACAGATAGAGTTAGTGAGGGAGAGAGACAGAGAGAAAGGTCTTCCTTCCATTGGTTCACCCCCCAAATGGCCGCTACGGCCGTGCTATGCGGATCCCAAGCCAGGAGCCAGGTGCTTCTCCTGGTCTCCCACGCGGGTGCAGGGGGCAAGCACTTGGGCCATCCTCCACTGCCTTCCCAGGCCACAGCAGAGAGCTGGACTGGAAGAGGGGCAACCGGGACAGAATCCGGCGCCCATATGGGATGTCGGCACCGCAGGCGGAGGATTAACCAAGTGAGCCACGGTGCCAGCCCGTAACTTTTTTATCTTTCAAATAAATAAATCTTAAAAAATAAATAAATAAATAAGCAGTGCTAGTGCCATGTGTGGAGAACCTGCACTGCCACTCTGCCTTCCCCGTGGCCGTGCCCCCTGCCCGCCCGCCAGCCATGCACAGAGGCAGACTGGCAGTGCCGCCACTGTGACCCCAGGTGTTACCACACCCCTAGTTAGAGCCTACGCTCACGGTCCACACGGGGACGTGTCCACCGATGCCCACTGCAGCCCGCAGGCGAGAACAAGGCGCCCGGCCACCAATGGACAAAGCAGTGACAGGTGCACGCTGCCCAGCCGGACCACGGCTCAGCGGTACCCAGGACCGAGGCAGTGACCCGCGCCACACCCCGGATGCGCCACAGCAAGGAAGCCAGTTCCAGCAGGCTGCCGCGACACTCGAGCCTCCTACTGGGGAGGTGAAAAGGCTGCACACACGACTGTCGCCTCACCGGCGCCCTGAAAGCCACCGCGTTCTACAGTTTAAAGGGGTCAACGCTAACGGAATTCCTTGAACTCCATTTCAAGGAAGCTGTTAGAAAACCACCTGGAAAGAGACGGTGGTGAGGGCCTGCTCCGTGGTGACAGGGGTCAGGGGTCAGGGACGCTGCCGGCCAAGGGCACTTCAGCACCTCCTGCAGCTGGCCCTGGGGTCTCCCGGGCAGCTGGGGACCGAAGCCCCAGGCTGCACAGCCACGAGGCCTCAGTGCTGGCACAATGAGGGAATGATGGGAGTGCTGCCGTAAACACAGTTTGGGCAGTCAAGCCGCCCCCTCGGTGGCCCCGCGGGCTGACGTCCCCACTCTGCAGCCCCGGCCTTTCCCTGCCCCTCCTGCAGCAGCTCACGGCTCCCACGTGGATGGCACAGTCACCTCCAATCCCTGCCCATGCTCACCCTGTGCACGGTGCCCCCGGCTCCCGGCCACCGGGCTCCCGGCCACCGGAAGATGCAGGTGGAGGAACAAGGCAGGGGTGGAGGCACGAGGGGGGGCACAGAAACCTCCCCTTCCCAGTGGTCCCAGCTCCCGCAGGGCACACCTGGGCCCTGGACACACACCCCTCCAGGCCCCCTCACCTGTGAGGTGTTCAGCCCCTCTGGGTTGAATACCAGAGGGATTCGTCACTTTGAGGTGGATGACAGAGTGTGCCAAGTGGCTCCATGGGGGTGGGGGGGCAGCACTTGCTTTCCAGTTTTTTCAGTACAGAAATGTGTAAGGACAGAACAGCGGCCAGCATTGCGGTGTGGCGGGTTAAGCTACCACTTATGCCCCTGGGAGCACCAGTTCAGCCCCAGCTGCCCCACTTCCGGCCCAGCTCCCTGCTGACGGGCCTGGGCCTGGGCACACAGCAGAAGATGGCCCAGTGCCACAGGTCCAGACCCAGCTGTTGTAGACATCTGGGGAATGAAACAGCAGATGGAAGACCCCTCTCTGTCACTCTGCCTTTTAATAAAATAAATCTTTATTTAACAAAAGAATAAACCAGGGCCTGCACTGTGGCGCAGCAGGTAAAGCCCCTGCCTGCGGTGCCAGCATCCCACATGGGCGCCAGGTCGAGGCCCGGCTGCTCCACTTCTGATCCACTTCCCTGCTATGGCCTGGGAGGGCAGCGGAGGACGGCCTGAGTCCTTGGGCCCCTGCCCCCACGTGGGAGACCTGGGGGAGGCTCCTGGCTTAGCCTGGCCCAGCCCTGGCAGATGTGGCCAGCTGGGGAGTGAGCCAGCGGATGAAGCTCTCCCTCTGTCTCTGCAGCTCTGCCTTTCAAACAAGTAAGTCTAAGAAGACTAACACAAACAGCGCTGTGACACCGCCACCCACACAAGGCTCCTGCGAGTACTTGCTAGACATCAGGAAACCAAGCAGAAGCCGAAGGCCCGGGTAAGTAAACAAGCGCCTTCCCGCCTCTCCCCGCAGCCCTGGCCCACGGCCGCCCCCCTCCTGAGTCCGCAGCGCCGGCACCTTCCGCACCGGGCACGCCGGTCGCCCTCTAGCTCGCTCTATTTTTTGCAGTCTTATTTATTTGAAAGACAGAGCTACAGAGATGCAGAGGCAGAGGCAGAGAGAGAGAGAGAGAGAGAGAGAGAGGTCTTCCATCCGCTGGTTCCCTCCCCAGGAGCCTCCTCCAGGTCTCTGCAGGGGCCCAAGCACTTGGGCCATCTTCCACTGCTTTCCCAGGCCACACAGAGAGCTGGATCGGAAGTGGAGCAGCCGGGACTCGAACCGGCACCCATATGGGATGCTGGCACCGCAGGCAGGGGCTTTACCTGCTGCGCCACAGCGCTGGCTCCTGTGACTCACTGACACCTGGCGGAGACACAAAACCCTCCCTCCCTGTCACGCTGGCAGAGTCCCCCACAGCCCCACTGCTGGGCACGCGACCGTTCTGGTGTCGCCAACTACCACAAAGCAATGCTTCCTGACACAGCCGCCCTGGGACACGCAGTTGCCGTGCTCCTGACACAACCTCTGCATCCAGCCTCTTCTGTCGTTCTTTCTGAAATAAGTCACATTTGCCGCAGAACACTTGGCCGGCCACCAAAAACGTGCACCAGAAAGGGAAAAACCCACGATGCGCTCACGGACTCGGCTGGCCGGGGCCCTGCTTCCTCCCGCCCCCTCTCAAATGCACGCCTCCCTCCTCCCTCCGGAGCCAGGCGGGACTCGCACACCAAGCAGCTCCCAGCGCCAGGCGTGGCACGTCGTCACGCACATGCCACTTAAGTAGAATAAAACCCTCGCGTGCCAGAGGGCAAGGGCCTGCAGCTGCAAGGCGGGCTGGGCCGCCCCTCGTCCGCGGCGCCAGCCTGCCCGGCGGCCAGGTCACCTACCTCCGACAGCGCTGCCGAAGCGGTCTCGGGGTCCCGCAGGCCGTCCCCGGGCGTGGGGGTGCTGCCGCCGTCCCCTCTCTGGCCCACGCTCAGCGCCTGCTCCCACTTCTGCAGGGCCTCCTCGAACAGCCCCATGCCTGGGCGAGACGGGGGAGGGAGTCACTCCGGAGCGGGGCCCACGCGGCAGAGGCCGCAGGCTGGGCCGTCTGCAGGCTTTCACTCAGCCGGGTCCTGGCCACTGGCCTCGGTCCAGCTGGGAGGGCTGCGGCTCCTCCCCGCCGCCCCGCCCCAGGCCGGGCCCCCAGCCCCCGGCCCGCACCTTGCATGTAGAGGCTCTCGGCGTGGCCGTCGCTCGTGCTCATGGACTCCTCCACCCCTCTGGCGTCCCACGGCCCCAGACACGTGGGGCTGGATGAGTTCACGGCCGCCATCTGGACGCCACGAAGTGCGAGGACAAGCAGTGAGGCCCTTGCAGACCCCTCCCAACCCCCACCATCCGCCACACCCTCCCAAGTACAGCCTGAGCTGGCCCTGGCCACGCCCACTCCACCAACCCCATTGCCTGCCGACCTCAGAGACCCCCACGGGGCAGACGTGGCCCAGGAAGCCGCAGCTCCCATCGGTTCCTGGGCGAGCCCACCCCCAGCCAGGCCTGTCAGCCACGTGGGTGACCACCTGCCCGGCAGGCTGTGGGCTCCTCCAGGATGACGGCCATCTTTTGGACGGTCCTGGGTCCCCAGAGCAGTGCCTGGCTCAGCGCTGAGGCTTGGTGCTTGCTTGCTGAATGACTAATCGAGTCGATGACCCAGACGCCACGCCCCAGGAGAGACAAGCTTCTGTCTTATCTACCTCCACGCCCCCAGTCCCTAGTGGGGTGCCAGGCACAGCGCAGGAAGCCGCCCGACGTCTTCCCCGAGACACCGCCACCCTCTCTCCCACACCCACTGAAGCCTGCACAGGCGGAGGGGCTGGGGAGAGAGCCAAGGAAGGCTCAGGCCCCCCCGCCCCCCACCTGTGCAGCCTCCGGAGGGCGCCCGCCCCGCCCTCACCGAGGCCAGGCTGTGGGAGGAGCCAGAGCGCTTGCTGGGCTCGATGGAGGAGATGCCGCTGAGTGTGTCGTTGCTCTTGCTGCCGGGGCTCTGCACCCTCCGTCCGGAGCTGCCTGCAGGGAACGGGGGGGGGGGGGGGGGGGGTCATGCAGGCCACGCGCCCGGGGGAGCAGAGACCTCGGCGCCCTCCTGCCATCTCCCGTCGCCAGATCCCGTCACCCAGGGCCGGATCTGCGGGGACGAGCGGGCCCAGCCACTTCCCACCCGACTCAACTTCCCTGTGCTAACTCGGAACCCTCCCAGAGTTTGAAAATGCAGAACAGTTTTGTTTTCCAACTGAGAAGAGGGGACGGGAAAGAACAAGACATAGAGCAGCGCGCGCCAGCGAGAGGCTCCCGGCTCCCCGGGGCCACCACGGGCGAAAACCTGGCTTCCAAGCCGCCTCCTGTGACGCCGGCATCCCATGTGGGCGCCGTTCAAGACCCAGCTGCCCCACTCCAGCTCCAGCCCCCTGCTAATGCTCCTGGAAAAGCAGTGGAAGATGGCCAAGTGCTGGGGCCCCTGCGCCCACGTGGGAGACCCGGAGGAAGCTCCTGGCTCCTGGCTTCAGCCTGGGCCAGCCCTGGCGTTGCACCATTTGGAGAGTGAACCAGTGGATGGGAGTCCTCTCTCTGTCTAGCCTCCTCCTCTGCCTTTTTTTTTTTTTAAAGATTTATTTATTATTTATTTGAAAGTCAGAGTTACACAAAAAGAGGAGAGGCACAGAGAGAGAGAGAGAGAGAGAGAGAGAGAGAGATCTTCCATCCCTGGTTCACTCCCCAAGTGGCTGCAATGGCGAGAGCTGAGCCGATCCCAAACCAGGAGCCAGGAGCTTCTTCCGGGTCTCCCACACGGGTGCAGGGGCCCAAGCACTTGGGCCATCTTCTACTGCTTTCCCAGGCCATAGCAGAGAGCTGGATCGGAAGAGGAGCAGCCAGGACTCGAACCAGCGTCCATATGGGATGCCAGCACTGCAGGTGGTGGCTTTACCTGCTACACCACAGCGCCAGCCCAACTCTGCCTTTCACTTAAACAAATAAATCTTTTAAAAAGAAAGAAAGGAAGAAGACCCAGCTTGCACAGCACTCGCGGGCCCTGCTCTGCCCTTGCCTGCGGCCTTCTCTCCTGAGCCACAGAGGGACGCTGTCGGTGCCGGGATAATGGGCGGATCGGGAGGACACCTCTGCTCACGCCGGGAGCGCCCAGGCCCGCTCCTGGCCTCGGCGAGCGGTGGAGAGGGCGCACACGCAGGCGCAGCAGGCCCCATGCTGCGAGATCAGCAGGGCAGCGGAATCCCGCCAGCAGCCACAAGACGGGGCAGGGGCCGGGGCCAGGACCCAGCCGCCCTCCCGTGCGGGGGCCCAGCTGGCCGCGTGCGCCCGTCTGGGTGGCTCTCAGAGAGAGGGGACGGCGGGAGCGCTGTTCTGCTCAGACACCCCTCGGCGCGGCTGGCTCCTGAGCCACACCCGCTCGTCCCTCCCAGGCCGGGGCCGCCCGCCAAGCCCCCACAGCCACTCAAGGAAGGGGCGCCCCTGCTGCCCCCGCCCCCCCACGCACACCTACCTCTCTTCCCCGAGGGCATCTTCCTGGCCATGAGGACGGGCAGGGGCACCGTGCCCAGCTGCTCGCCTCTCAGCTCGGGGCCCACTTGCTTCTTCCTCCGCCGCCGCCTCTTCAGCTGGTGGGCGGCCAGGGCCAAGGCCACGGTCCCCAGGGCTGTGGCGAAGAGGACCTTCCGCAGGCCTGGCGTCAGACGCAGCTGTGAGAAGGCGGACTGCAGGGCAGAGGGAGGCGGCCGATCGCATCCCGAGGTACCGGGCACCCACCCGGCTCAGGGGAGGGGCAGACGCTAAGTGCCAATGCCAGGGGGGTGGGGGGGACCAGCAAGGGTTCCTGGGACCATCAGTGTTGGGGGTCACAGCTGTAGGGGAGCAGGCGCCGACTACGCAGGAGCCAGGCAGGGCACTGGGGCCTGACCCGAGTACTTAGAATCCTCACCCCTCTCCCAGCGAGGAGCCCGAGGCCCCCACGGCTTCACGTAGGAGACAGACCCAAGTGTGCCAACCCCCACTTCCTCAAGGACCCCTCAAAGATGCTGCTGCCGCTGGCCCCCAGCAGCTGCCAGCAGCACCGGGAAGCCCCTCAGATGTGGGCGTGGCAAGCGGCCTGGGCACCACACACATCTGTGGCTGGCGGGCGGGGCCCTGGTGACCCCCTTAATCATCTGAGAAAGTGCGCCCAGGACCCCCGACCCCCGATGCAGACTTCCCTCTGGGCCCAGCTCTCTAGGACGCCGAGGGGCCCAGGGCCGAGGGGCAGGGCCGGACCCCAGCCCACCCCAGGCCGTACCTGCCCAAATGTCGTGTACAGAAACACAGGGATCTCGGCCACCGTCATGGCCAGGGCCTGGATCATGGACATGCCCTCTGTCCGCCGGAACTCCATGGCCGGTCCAGCGCCCCAGGCGACAGCCCTCGGGGCCGAGAGCTGGTCCAAGGAGATGGCCTTCACCTCGCTGCTGGCCGGGTCCCGGGCACCGTCCAGGCCCCGGGAGGACAGGGATGCGCATACCAGAGGTCGCCCCCACGCGGCTAAGAGACAGGTGATCAAGTCAGACGCGAGAACGTGCACCTGTCGGCACACTTCCCACACCGGGGCAGGCGGCGCGGCAAAGCCCAAGCCTGGGAAGCCAGAGCCTCTGCCCCTGCAGGCCAGCGGCCAGACACTGCCACAGACCCCGTGCCCGCCACGAACGCCCGGAGCCAGAGGCCAGCGTCTCCTGCACGCTGGCCCAGGACAGGGAGACGGACAAGCCGCTCCCAAGCCCGGGGCCTTATGCCGCTTCTCCTCACCCTTCTTAAACCCCTGGGCCATTTGCTAAACACAGCCTCAGGCCCCCGTCTGAGTCACTGCATCTTTTACGTCTTCCGTCTGGTCCAGGACTGGGACAGCAGCAGGTGCCTCCCCGGCCACCGACAGCGACTGCACACTCTGGGTGCTGGGTACTCCGTGCTGAGTCCTTTACACACACTGCTCCCCGCAAGGCAGCGGCTCCCCACCCTTCTCCCCGAAACACACCCCCGATTCCCTGCGTCTCAGGCAGCCTGAATCAGCAGTCCAAAGTGACACGGCCGGTTATGGCGCGGAGCTGGGTTTGGACCGGGTCCACCGGACTCTAGACTGCTCGACGCAAGCCCCAGCTCCGTCCGTCCCAGAGCAGGAAGCCGCAGCCCCGGCAGAACCACAGAGGACAAGGGCACTGGGAGCTCGTGCCCGCCACACAGAAAGCGTGCACCCTGAGATCCCACGGGTGCGCCCCGACCGCCAGGAGGCCTTCAAGGTCTCCTGGGACCTCAAGCGGAAGGAACACGCCGGCCGGGACAGACCCCGTCTCCCTGGGACGGCAGCCAACGTCGCCGGGCCGGCACGAGAGACAGTGGGAAGCAGAGCCGATCCCATCCGGCTGGCTCTGGGGCTGGGGGACACGGACGATCCGGGCGGTCAGCAACCCCTCTGCGGTCACCGAGTCAGCGGCCAAGCTGGGCCGGGGCTCCGAGGCGGCGGCGGTGTTGCCCAGGGGCCGCTCCCCCCGCTGGGCTCCTGAGTCCCCGCGGGAGACACGGCCGGAATGCAGAGCGCGTTCCAGGAGCCAGAGGCGGGCACTGAGGCCTGGAGAGCCCAGAGCCCACAGGAGGAGCCGCTGGTACCCGGGACCGCCCCTGCCCTCCCAGCGACCCAGCCACGGCCCCTCGGCCTGAGCCCAGAGCGCAGACGTTAGCCCACCGCGGCGCCCCTCCAGGACAGCCACCTGTCCCGTCCCACAGTCTCGGGAGGGCCCTGCTCCCCGCACCCCCGCCGCGGCAGGGGCGACACCTCGGCCCCGGAGCCCCACGTGCCTCCTCCCCCAGACCTGGACACCCCACGAACGCCGCTGACTGGAGCACCCCTCTTTACGCCCCGGCCCCCACCTTGAGCCAACCTCTGCCCATCCCCGACACCTCACCCGCGCGCGGCCGTGGGCACCGGGCATCCCTCACGGGACCCCAGCAATACCTCCTCCGGCCGTGACCCCCAGAAAACCCCCGAGGCTGGTGCAGGGCCCCGCAGGTGCGCAGGCCGGCACACCTGCTCCCGCCAGCCCCGGGCCTGCCTCGACCCGGGCTCCGCGTCCGCGTCCGCGTCCGCGCCCCCGCGCCCCCGCCGCCCCGTTCCAGGCCCGGGCTCCTACCCCCGCTCCGACCCGTTCGCCGCCCCGTTCCGCCCCCGTCTCACGCCGCCTCCGCGCCGGGACCCGCGCGTTCCAGCCCGGGCACCGTCCTGGTGCGTCTGCGGCCGCACAGCCCCCCGCCCGCTGCAGCCCCAGCCCCGAGCCCTGCCGCCCGCCCGCTCGCCCGCTGCACTAAGCCCGCGCCGCAACGCACCCGGGACCCCATAGCCGTGGAAGGGCAGCGTCTCCTTCCCCGGCCGCCGCGCAACCAAACCCGAGGCCGCCGGGGGGCGTGCCCTCGCGCCCGGCCTGCCCTTCTTTGGCCAATGAGCATCGCCGAAGCCTCCCGCGCCGCTGTGGCCTCGGGCCAATGGGGAGGAGCACATGGCCCGGCTGGTCCCGCCTCCGCCACTTTGTGCCCCGCCCCGTAAGTGCGGTTGAGGCGCGGAAGTAGTGTCTTCTCTCCGACGATTGGCCACCGGGATTAGATTGACATGGGCGGCCACCAGGGGGCGGAGCCACCCTTAAAGGGGCTGAAGGGGAACAACCAGGCCCCTCTTGAGAAGGGAGCCGGGGCGGCCCCTTTGGCTCCTCTGATCCTAAGCGGTCGCCGCACGGGCAAGTCCTCCCGCTCTACAGGCGCCCATTTTCAAATGCCACCGCCGCGGGGCTGCAGTCCCGGCCCCCTCGCTGCACCTGACGCTGACGGGGAGCCAGAGACGGGCTCAGGGGGTGGGAGCCGGGGGCTGGTTGGAACCAGTGTGGGGAGGCGAGACCGAGAGCTGCCCGGTGAGCGGGGGCTTTCCCAGGACAGTGGGCGGCGGCAGACAGGTGGGCAGCGCTTGCCAGGGCTGGACTGCCCGGGACCCAGGCTGGAGCCGCCGCTCGTCACCCTGTGGCCTGGGGCGCGTCATCCCCCCCCCCCCCACCAAGGACTGCGATGGTTTTGGAGCTGCCGGGAGGGCTGTGGCCCTGGGTCGTGGGAGGACTGACCGCAGCAGGTGCATCTCTGGCTTGACACCGCCTGGAGCTTTGCAGAATCCACCCACACGGAGGGAACCAGGACTGGGAGAGGGCCGCGCTCTGGGCGGTGGGCGCCCACGGGACTCCAGGCTCAGCCCTGCGCACACAGGCTGGGATGGCTGAGGGGGCCTGGGAGATGAACGAAGCCGGCAAGGAGAGGGGCCGGTGCCATGGGTTCACCCTCCGCCCGCAGCGCCGGCATCCCACGTGGGCGCCGGTTCGAGTCCCGGCTGCTCCTCTTCTGGTCCAGCTCTCTGCTGTGGCCTGGGAAAGCATAGAAGATGGCCCAGGTGCTTGGGCCCCTGCACCCGCGTGGGAGACCAGGCCCCTGGGTCTGATCTAACGCCGCCCGGCTGGGTTGCAGGCAGTTGGGGGAGTGAACCAACAGGTGGAGCTCTCCCTCCCTGTCCAATAAACACAGCTTAAAAACAAAGGCATGGAGCCGAGAGATAGGTGAGACAGGTACACAGCCAGCCCAAGCCCCGAGGGAAGCTCCCCGAGGACCCGGGTTCAAGGTCAGCACCTCCCTGCCCCTGCACTCTGGCAGGGCCCTCCTGCCTCTCCCTGGGGGCCAGGCAGGGAGTGAGGAGGGGCCAGGGGCTGGGGGCAGCCAGCGCCCTAGCCGTGCTCTGTGGCTGAGGGCTCGGCTCGCCCCCCACACGGTGCAGCTGAGCCTGATCACCAGGTGCACGGCAGCCCCCCCCCAGCCCACTCCCACCCTATAAAAGGAGACCTCAGGCTGGGCGGGGGCGGGGTAATTCTCCCCCCAGGCTGCCTGTGCTCAACTCCGTGTCCTGGGGCTAAGGCTGCAGAGCCCCCCCACCCCCTGACCCCGCCCTCCCCCCACCCTCCGACTCCTCCCTCCCCCACACCCTCTGACCCCACCCTCCCCCCAACCCTCCAACTCCTCCCTCCCCCACACCCTCTGCCCACCCTCCCCCCCCAGCAATAGCGTCTCCTCCTCCCTCCCTCCCTCACTGGGCTCCAGACCCCAGCCCCGGGACCCCTCTTCACGTCCGCCCCCAGCCCCCAACTTTGGGGAGCCGGAGTTTCTCCCAGCCCCAGCAGTGGAGGGCAGGTCCCCAGCTGGCCTCTCCTCGCCCAGTCAGTTGTCACCCAGGGTCACAGGGAAAGAAATCCCAGGAAAAGATCTGGAGAGATGGGGGGCGGCTTCTGGATGAGGCAGGGCAGGTAGACAGGTAGAGGAAGAGGCACCAGGGAGGCGGGGCAGCAAGAGACCCCCACGGCTGCAGTGACCGTAGCTAACACTGTAATGTGTATTTCAAAATTGCTAAAAGGCAGATTTAAAAAAAACAGATTTATTTTATTTGATGCAGCCGGCGCTGTGGCATAGCAGGTAAAGCCGCCGCCTGCAGTGCTGGGATCCCATATGGGCGACGGTTCAAGTCCCGGCTGCTCCACTTCTGATCCAGCTCTCTGCTGTGGCTTGGGAAAGCAGCAGAAGGGGGCCCAAGTGCTGGGTCCCTGCACCCGCGTGGGAGAGCCAGAAGAAGCTCCTGGCTCCTGGCTTTGGATCGGCACAGCTCCAGTTGTTGTGGCCATCTGGGGAGTGAACCAGCAGATGGAAGACCTCTCTCTCTGTAACTCTGACTTTCAAATAAATAAATAAATCTTTGAAAAGGAAAAAAAGGCAGAGTTACAGAAAGAGAGGTCTTTCTGTAGGTTTTTGTTAAATGTTTATTTTTTATTCATTTAAAAGGCAGAGTGATCAAGAGAAAAATAGATCTTCCATCCACTGGTTCTCTTCCCCAAGTGCCTGCAACAGCCAGGGCTGGGCCAGGCCAAGCCAGGAGCCCAGAACTCCACTGGGGTCTCCCATGTGGGTGGCAGGGACCCAGCACCCGAGCCATCGTCGGTTGCCTCCCAGGCACCCTAAGCAGGTCAGAAGCAGAGGTGGAGGCACGCGTGGATCCAGGACACTCAGAAGTGGGAGGGGAGCGTCCCGGGGTGGCTGGGCCCACTGCACTAACACCCCTGCTGACCAAAAACAAATGGCAGGTGTACTTTGAAATCCATGCACCCCGCCAACTTGCCGGCATTAGCGAAATGGCAAATAGCGTGTAATTACGGGCAGCACGGGTGTGGGGTTTTGGTTAATCTCACCAGCAGGCGGGAGAGCTGCCGGGCCGGCGGTGGCCGCCAGGGGGCAGCAGCGAGCTCCCGCGCGGCCTCCGCCCCCGACCGGCTCCGCCCCCGCTGGCTCCGCCCCCGCTGGCTCCGCCCCGTGCTCGGGCCCCGACCGGCTCCGCCCCATCTGGCTCCGCCCCGGCCGCCGCGCCCCGCCCCGCGCTCGGGCCGCTGGCCGGCTCCGCCCCCCGCTGGCCCCGCCCCGGCCGCGCGCCCCGCCCCGCGCTCGGGCCCCCGACCGGCTCCGCCCCGGCTGGCTCCGCCCCGGCCACGCGCCCCGCCCCGCGCTCGGGCCCCCGGCCGGCTCCGCCCCCCGCTGGCTCCGCCCCGGCCGCGCGCCCCGCCCCGCGCTCGGGCCCCCGGCTGGCTCCGCCCCGGCTGGCTCCGCCCCGGCCGCGCGCCCCGCCCCGCGCTCGGGCCCCGGGGCGGCTGCGGGCGGTGCGCGCGGGGGACGGCGCCGGCAGCAGGTGGGCGGGGTGCGGGCGGCGGCGCGAGGCCGGGGTTGCCGGCTGCGCTCGGGCCGCACCATGGACTTCAACATGAAGAAGCTGGCGTCGGACGCGGGCATCTTTTTCACCCGGGCCGTGCAGGTGAGGCCTGGCGCCGAGTCGTGCGCCCGGGGGGCCCGGATGTGGGGCGGCGGGGAGCCGGGGGTCGCGGGGACGCCCCTCCTCTGCCTGCTGCCCCCGTCCCCGCGGAGCCCCTGCGCCGCCCGGAGGGAGGTGCCCGAGCCTGCCGGCTGGCCGGCCCAGCTGCCTGGCCGCAGGCCTGGCCCCTGCCCTGTCCAGCAGTGATGCGGGCCTGGGGTGGGGCGGGGCCGTTCGGAGGCCAGGGGCCCAGCGCGCACGTTCTGCACGGCCCCTTCCCCGAGCCTCAGTCTGCACCTGTGCAATGGGCGGGTGCGGCGACTCCCCAGGCCCCCTTCGCGTGCCTGGATGCTCATGGCTCCCCGGGCGGCCTGTTTCCTTCCCCAGGCCTGGGGCTAGGGCAAGGGCGAGGGCATGGACAGGTGCCCCTCCTTGGAAGCTGGCCAGGCCGCTGATGCCGAGATAGGACCCTGGCCTGTGCACTGGAGGGCAAGGGGGGAAACTGAGGCAGCTACAGCCCCGGTTAAGAGCTGGAGGCGGCTGTGGGCCGATGGCGCCCCCCTGTGACCTTGGGGAAGGGGCTCAGGCCTGCTGGGCCTCGGTTTCTCAGTCTGAGAAGTGGGACGGGTTGTCTGCCCTTCCAAGGTGGGGGTGAGCGCAGGAAAAGCCGGCTCTGGGCGGTTGGGGAGGTTCCTCCTGCACCTGTGACCTTGGGCAAGCCACCTTCTGCCGACCTCAGCCTGCCCCGAGGGCGGGTGTGGGAGCCAGGCCTGTGGTGTGGCCCCTGCCCTTGCCGGGGGCTCTGCCCAGCCTGGTCCTCCGGCCCCAGCCTGGCCGCTCAGAAGCCGTGTGGACTGGGGAGCGCCGTGGTCCTTTGAGGATTGGTGTCCCAAGCCTGGTGGGCCAGCCCACCCCAGAGCACCCCACAGCCGCCCCTGGCCGCAGGGGTGGGGGACCCGCCCGCGTTGGTATGGCAACCGGACTATCTCCCGCCTCCGGGAAGAACCTGATCTGCCGGTTTCCGGCTACAGCTCGGCCCGGGAGTGGGGAGGCCTGGGCTGGGGCCTCGCTCCACCTGACCCGCGGGGGTCACCTGGGCTGGAGTGGGAGCCGGCGCGGCCAGGCCTCGGGTGGAGGAGGGAGCTGGGAGCTTTATAAACAGACTGCGCACGCCCACCCCCTGCTGTTGCCATCTTGCAGGGAGCCGCCTCTCACCGGGAACGGGGCGGAGGGGCCACGGGGGGCACCTGTCTGGGGCCAGGCTGCCCCGGGGTGGGCAGCAGGGCGGCTCCTCCCCCTGCAAGTACCCAGCCTGACTTTAGGAGCCTCACCCACCCCGCGGGCAGGGACAGGGTCCCCAGGTTCTGGGATGGCTTCCTGGTGGGGGGCCCTGAGCTGCCTGGCAAAGCGAGGGGGGGTCCCGGGAGGGCGTTCCAGGTGGCGGTGGGAGGGGCAGGAGTGAGGGCGCTGGTGCTGTGAGTACTAGTGGCAGGGTGCTAGTAAGACGAGCCGGCTCGCGGCGGGGGCACCGCCTGGGGACGTGGGGCGGAAGCCCGGGAAAGCCCGGGTGCGGGGTGGGAGCCCCGAGAACCCACGGCGAGGGTGGGGGCGGCCTCTGGGCGCCGGGGACGGGGACACCGCCCACCGGGCTCCCGGGGGATCTTGCTCCTCTGCTCCCCCTGGGAACCCGAGGCCCAGAGCGACTTGGTTTCCGTATCTGGAGAAGGAGGCTCCCACAGCACCCGCAGAGGTGAGGTGAGCCTGGCAGGAGGCTGCAGCCGGGGCAGCCGGTCCCGGGGAGGGGGGGGGTGCTGGGGGCAGGGAGCTGCGGGCCCTGGCTGTGCCGCGCCCAGCCCTGCTCCATAATTGATGGCTGCTGGGCTCCCTGCAGCCTCTGCGCACATCAGCACTGCCAAGGCCTTCCGGGAGGGGTCTCCAGACCCCCGGACCACACCAGCCAGCTCTGCCCCTCATGCAGCATCTGCTTGACCGACCCGCTGTGGGGGTGGAAGCGGCCTCGGGCTGCTCTCCCGGCCAGCACACCAGGTAGCCAGAGCCACGCACTGGGCATCCGCCCGTCGGCTCTCGGCCGCCGCGGCCACACCGAGCCCAGCCTCGAGCTCCAGGTTCCCTCTCTGCCTGGGCCAGAGATGCGCTTCCTGGCCCCCGCTGCAGCCAAGGAGAGCCGTTTGCCCAAGGCCACACAGAACGAGACAGGGACGCGGCCCCTGGTCTGGGGGCCGCGCGCGTCCCACTCACTGGCCTGCGGCCCCCGGGAGCCTGCACCTGTCTGTCCCCTGAGACTCGATTCTGAGTCCTGTAGTCAGAGTCGGGCTCCGAGGACCCCCCACCGCTCGAGGTGGGACCAGATAGTGGGGTGCTGTGCATTCTTAGGGGTGACAGGCGACGGCTGTCACGGCCCCAGGCCCAGCGTCAGCCAGCCGGGCTCACACGGGGGCACACTGAGCCGAGCAGGCCGTGGCTTTCCAGCCCGGTGCGGCCACTGAGCGTCGGGAGCCCCCGTACGTCGTGTGCAGGGCGAGTGCCTTGACCCTGGCCCCTGGCTTGGGGGGGCGGGCTGGCAGGGGGGCCAGGGGCATCCTCCCCTCCCTTCCCCGCCACCCGCCCCTCCTCCTGAGCCCTCCCACCTCGGCCCTGCCCCGACAGTTCACGGAGGAGAAATTCGGTCAGGCCGAGAAGACCGAGCTGGACGCCCACTTTGAAAACCTCCTGGCCCGGGCGGACAGCACCAAGAACTGGACAGAGAAGATCCTACGGCAGACGGAGGTGCTGCTGCAGCCCAACCCCAGTGAGTGGGCGCCGGCGGGCGGGGGCTCGGCTGGGGGCTCCGAGGCCGGGGAGGTGGGGAGCCGGGCTCGGCCGGAGGTGTGTGTCTGCGGGCAGGGCCTGGTGCCCAGTGCGCGGCCTCAGGCAGCCGCCCCCGTGTCCCGGCCCCGAGTGGCTCTGTGGCTGCTGCCACGGCCTCGGGCTTGGAGCGGAGAACCCTGTGGCTCTGGCTGCTGTCTCGTCTCCCCGCAGGCGCCCGGGTGGAGGAGTTCCTGTACGAGAAGCTGGACAGGAAGGTCCCCTCGCGGGTCACCAACGGGGAGCTGCTGGCTCAGTACATGGCTGAGGCGGCCAGCGAGCTGGGGCCCAGCACGCCGTACGGTGAGTGCGCCGCCCGGCGGCCCCGAGGTGGGGGCCCGCTGCTGCCCTCTGCCTCCCTCCCCTCGGCTGGGCCAGAGCCCACCTGCCCTCCCTCTCTCTGCTGGTTTTGCAGTCCTGCGGGCAGCACCTGCGTTCGTTCTAAACGTGACCATCTCAGTCCGTGCACAGGATCCTTCCGGAACCCACTGGGCTTTGCGTGCAGGGTTTAATGAGGTCACAGCTTTATGCAGCTCGGCTTCCTGGCTGGTGTCCCACCTGCTGATCAGAGCCCCGAAAGAGCCTCTGTGGGTTTTCTGAAATGTTCTTGAGTGAGACTTCCGTGGCGTCCCGTGCACCTGTTCTGGGTGTGGACTTGAGTGACCATCAGTGAGTTGCAGGGTTGTATAAACCTCCACAATTCAAGTTATTTACTTACTTATTTATTATTTGAAACAGAAATAGAGAGATCTCCCATCCCCTGCTTCACTCCCGAGCCAGACGCTCCCTCTGGTCTCTCGCGTGGGTACAGGGGCCCAAGCACCTGGGCCCTCCTCTGCTGCCTCCCCCTCAGGGCGCATTAGCAGGGGGCTGGATCGGAAGAGGAGCAGCCGGGACTCAAACCCGTGCTCATATGGGACGCCGGTGCTGCAGGCGGCAGCTTAACCCGCTGTGCCACAGCGCTGGCCCCCAGGTGGCATCTCAGTCGCTGTGCCCAACAGCCATCCCAGTTTTCTTTCTAGTATTTCATGTAATTGGAACGTTATGTATATGTAACATATGTGTTATATGTGTTATATATATGACTTATGTATGTATGTATGAGCGTGATGCACAGGGTGTCTTTCTAAACTGCCCGGGAGCAGAAGGGTTTCCTGGGACTGGTGTGGTGTAGGGGGTTAAGCTGCTGCCCTCAGCACCCGCATCCCGGTGGGCATTGGATTGAGTCCCGGCTGCCCCTCTTCTGATCCAGGTGTTGCTAATGGCCTGAGAAAGCAGCGGGAGACGACCAGGCGCTTGGGCCCCTGCCGCCCACGGGAGACCCAGGAGCTCCTGGCTCCTGGCTTCAGCCTGGCGCAGCCCCAGCTGATGCAGCCATTTGGGGAGTGAACCGGTAGATGGAACATCAGTCTCTCACTCTGTAATTCTGCCTTTCAAATAAATAATAAATATTTTTTTAAAATGTATTTGAAAGGCAGACGCAGACCTCTTCCGTCTGCAACAGCCCGAATGCCCACACAGGCAGCGCTTGGCAGCGCAGTCTGGGCCTCCCACGTGGGGCAGCCGTCGCCTGCTCCTCCCGCGTGCACGCTGGCAGAGCTGGGGCCAGAACCCGGTCAGGGGCTGAGGGCGTCCCGTGTCTCCTCTGTAAGAATTAGTCTTTATCTGAAAGGCGGACAGAGCTGAGTTTCTCATGTGTCGCTTTACTCCCTGGTGCCCTCAGCAGCCAGGGCTGAGCCAGGCGAATGCCAGGAACCGGCAGCTCTGTGCCGGCTTCCACGTGGGTGGCAGGAACTAACGACTCAGGCCATCATCGCTTCCTCCCAGGTGCCTGTTAGCCGGAAGCCGGAATCAGGAACAGCACCGGGACTGGAACCCGTGCATTCCCACGTGGCTCGCAGATGTCTCAAGTGGCGGCTTGCCCACTCGGCCGAGTGCCCGCACATTTTCACTTCTGGGCGTGTGCCAGGAGTGGGATGGCCAAGCCACACGGTGAAGTTGCATTTAACCTTTTAAGAAATCACCAAGGGGGGGCCGGCACTGTGGCATAGCGGGTAAAGCCGCTGCCTGCAGTGCCCGCATCCCGTATGGGCACTGGTTCGAGTCCTGGCTGCTCCACTTCCGATCCAGCTCCCTGCTGTGGCCTGGGAAAGCAGTAGACGATGGCCTAAGTCCTTGGGCCCCTGCACCCGTGTGGGAGACCCAGAAGAAGCTCCTGGCTCCTGGCTTCAGTCAGCCCAGCTCCAGCTGTTGTGGCCATTGGGTAGTGAACCCTTGGATGGAAGACCTCTCTCCCTCCCTCCCTCTCTCTCTCCCTCCCTCTCTCTCTCTCTCTGCCTCTGCCTCTGCCTCTCCACTTTTCAAATAATAAATAATCTTGAAACACACACACACACACACACACACACGACGGTCTTTGCCTGTTGACTGGAGTGTTTAGTCCGTTCACATTCAGTGTTGTGGTTGGGTTTACACATGCCATTTTACTGTTTCAGTTCATTTTGTTCCGCCCCTGTTGCCTTCTTTTATATTTTACGGTTTTCTTTTAGTGTAATTTTTAAAAAGATTTATTTATTTGAAAGTCAGTAGCATTGAGAGAGGAAGAGACAGAGAGACATCTCTCTCTATCCACTGATTCACTCCCCAAGTGGCCACAACGCTCAGGTCTGGGCCAGACCGGATCCAGGAGTCTGGAAATCCGTGCGGGACACCCGCGTGGACGACAGGGACCCAGGCCCTGAGCCCGTCACCTTCTGCTTCCCAAGTGCACCGGCAGCAAGCTGGGGCTCAAACCAGAACCCCGATACAGGACGTGGGCGCCCCGGTGCCGGCGTTGTGTGCTGGGCTAGGCTGCCGCTTGTGGCTCCAGCACCCGACGGGAGCGCCCAGTTAGAGCCCCGGCGGCTCCGCTCCCTGTCCCGCTCCCTGCTGACGCGCCCGGGAAGACGGGTTGCAGGCATCCACGCTGCAGCTCCACCTGCCGAGCCACAGTGCCTGCCCCCAGAGGGACGTTTTTATTTCTTCGTTTTGTTGAAGTTTCTTCTTTTTAACTTCGGCCCCCACATGTAGGGCAGAACATGGGATGTGTGTTCTGTGCTGGTTTACCAGATGGCCGCCGTGGCCGGAGCTGGGCCAGGCCACAGCCAGGAGCCAGGAGCTTCCTCTGGGTCTCCCACGCGGGTGGGTGTCTGCCGCTGCCGTCTGCCGCTGCGTTTCCCACGTCGTTGGCAGGGAGCTGGTGGAGCAGTCGGGTAGGAACCTGTGCCCGTGTGGATGCCCCCAGCCACGGCACCAGCCCCTCCCCTGCCTGCCAGCGGTACCGCCCTAAGTCCTACAGAGGATTACACATTATTGTTGTGTGCAGCTGTCTTAAGTAACTAAGAGAAAAAAGAAACAAAGCATATGACGCTACTTCAAGATCTGTGGGAATTGAGTTAGAATAGAAGTCTGTGTGGTGCAAAAATTTGGAATCTATGCAGTTTTCTTGCATTTTGTATTTTCAGTGAACTCTGCCGGCCTTCTGTGGTCACTGTGGTTACCTGTGCACCAGTGTGTGTGAGAGAGGTCTCCCATCCACTCGTTCACTCCCAAGGCTGAAGCCAGGAGCTCCTCCAGGCCCCACGCGTGTGCCAGGGACCCGCACTGGGCCGTCCTCGGTGCCTTACAAGGGGCAGAGGCGGGGGAGGCGGGGCTTGAACCCGCGCTCACGTGGGCTGCTGGCGTCACGGGCAGCAGCTTGACCTGCTGTGTCCGGCCGGCGCTGGCCCCGCTGGCTCGTGTTTCCTTTCGGTTACTGTACTTCCAGCCCCAGAGTTGTCAGTGTTTAATTTCTGTCTTTCTAGTAGCTTCAGCTTGGACTGTCCCCGGCCATCGTGCCCATGCGGGAGTAAACCAAGCGTGGAAGCTTGCTCCCCCCTCCCCCCTCCCCTCTCCTCTCCCCTGCCCTCTCCCCTCTCCTCTCCCCTCCCCTCTCCGCTCTCCTCTCCCCTCTCCCCTGCCCTCTCCCCTCTCCCCTCTCCCCTCCCCTATCCCCTCCCCTGCCCCCCTCCCCTGTCCCCCTCCCCTGCCCCTCTCCCCTCTCCCCCCTCCCCTGCCCCTCTCCCCTCTCCCCTCCCCTCTCCCCTCCCCTGTCCCCTCTACCTCCTCTCTCTCTCTCTCTCCCCCCCCCGTAACTCTGCCTGTCAAATAAAAAGGAACCTTTATTTATTTTTTTATTTGACAGATAGAGTTAGACAGTGAGAGAGAGAGAGAGAGAGAGAGAAAGGTCTTCCTTCAGTTGGTTCACCCTCCAGATGGCCGCCATGGCCAGCGCTGTGCTGATCCGTAGCCAGGAGCCAGGTGCTTCTCCTGGTCTCCCATGGGGTGCAGGACCCAAGCACTTGGGCCATCCTCCACTGCACTCCCGGGCCACAGCAGAGAGCTGGCCTGGAAGAGGGGCAACCGGGACAGAATCCGGCACCCATATGGGATGCCGGCGCCGCAGGTGGAGGATTAGCCAAGTGAGCCACGGCGCCGGCCAGGAACCTTTAAAAAGTTTAAAAACGACTGCTCAGATCCTGAAGCCTGCTCCCTCGGGGTTGTCTGCCGGGAGCCGTCAGAGACGGGGCCTGAGTCTCCTGAGCCTGGGGGCTGTGCCAGCACGCGTGGGAGCGGGGGACAGGCTCATAGCCGGCGCCGCCACCGCCTGCCAGCCTCGCTCCCTGCAGCCGAGGCTGGCTACGTGGCTGGGGCTCCCCACCCCGTCTCTCCCCAGGTGCTCCTAGCTGTGCTCCCCCCTCCCGAGGTGCTCCTAGCTGTGCTCCCCCCTCTCCCGAGGTGCTCCTAGCTGTGCTCCCCCCTCTCCCCAGGATGCTCCTAGCTGTGCCCCCCCTCTCCCCAGGATGCTCCTAGCTGTGCCCCCCCACCTCCCCAGGGTGCTCCTAGCTGTGCCCCCCCTCCCCAGGGTGCTCCTAGCTGTGCCCCCCCTCTCCCGAGGTGCTCCTAGCTGTGCCCCCCCTCTCCCGAGGTGCTCCTAGCTGTGCCCCCCCCTCCCGAGGGTGCGCAGCCTCCGGCACTGCCTCCTGCAGCCTCTGGCAGTGTGTGGTGTGTTCCAGCCGGCAGCATGGCTGCTGAGGGCTTTGCGGTGCGGCGGGGCAGGCTGGCCCCTGGGAGGCGCGGCTGCAGCCCCAAGGCCAGGACAACTCCCCTCGCAGGGTCACGGTTTTCTTGAATAAATGCTTCAGTTTGCTTTTTGTCTTTGGACCATTTTCACAGTTCAGAAGTGGATGTTTTTTGTTGTTTTAAGATTTGTTTACTTAGAGGTATAGTTACAGACGGGGGGTGGGGGGGACAGAGAATCCGCTGGCCTACTCCCCAGATGGCCACAACGGCCGGAGCTGGGCCAGTCTGAAGCCGGGAGCCAGGAGCTTCTTCCAGGTCTCCCAGGTGGGCGCAGGGACCCAAGCACTCGGGCCATCTTCTGCTGCCGTCCCAGGTGCATCAGCAGGGAGCTGGATCAGAAGAGGAGCAGCTGGGACTCAAACCAGCGCCCATACGGGATGCCGGCGCTGCAGGCGGAGGCTTAGCCTGTGCCACAGCGCCGCCCAGAAATGGGTGATTCTGGCAATTTTTTTTTAAAGGCAGAAAGAGAGAGGGAGAGGGAGAGGGTCGGGCCAGGCCAAAGCCGGGAGCCAGAAACCCTGCAGGTGTCTGATGTGGGTGGCAGGGACCCGGGCCCCCCTGGGCTGGACGACGGCAGACGCGACCCCAGGCCCTGGGCCCCCCCCCCCTCGTGCTGTTTTATGTCGCTTCCGGGGGAGGCTTTGCCGGGCTCCTCAGCCGACATCCTGGAAGGTTCGCTCCCCTGTGCTTTTTAACGCCGCAGGCATTCGGAGGCTGGACTCCCGGCCGGCTGGCGAGCTGGTGGCTCGAGCCTGCCCGGCGGCCCGGCGGCCCGGCCTCGGCCTCACCTCCACCCCGTCTCTCAGGGAAGACGCTGGTCAAGGTGTCGGAAGCCGAGAAGCGCCTGGGGGCGGCCGAGAGGGACTTCACGCACGCGGCCTCGCTCAGCTTCCTCACGCCCCTGCGTGACTTCCTGGAGGGGGACTGGAAGACGATTTCGGTGAGGGGCCTGCGGCCGCCCTGCTCCCCGGGAAGCCCCGGGGCGTCCTGGGCTGCCCAGGGCCTCACCGGCGCCCGTTCCCCACCGCGCAGAAGGAGAGGCGGCTCCTGCACAACCGCCGGCTGGACCTGGACGCCTGCAAGGCTCGGCTGAAGAAAGCCAAGGCCGCCGAGGCCAAAGCCACGGTGCGTGTCCCCGCCCCCTCCGGCGTGAAGGGCCCTGGTGCGCCGCAAGGCCGCAGCCCCCACCTTGGCCTGGGAGTGGCACTGGGCCAGCGGGCCTCGCCGCGTGCCCACCCCCGGGGAAGCCTGGTGGCCCCAGAGCTCCGGGACCCAGGGAGGCGTTCACCCCCCCCCCCCCCAGCATGCCCGAGCCGGGCCCAGGTCCCCTCTGAGCCCGCGGCAGCAGCTAGGGTCTCGCATGCCCTCGCCCCCGCTCCCTGGATGCTCCCCCAGCTCCGCCCGGGCATGGCTCCCCCTCAACTAACTCCCCCACCTGCTGCTTCAACGCTGGGCCCCTGATGGTGCGGGGAAGCCTCGGGCAGGGCCGCCCTGCGCTCCCTCAGCGCAGCCCTGCCTGGCCGGGCCGAGGGACACAGCACCGGACCCCTGACCAGGGCTGGGCCGGCCATGGGAGGGCCGGGCCTGAGGTGAGCACAGCCCTGGCCGGCCAGGCTGTACAGGGACCTCGGCACCACTTCCCACCCCGCGGAGGGAGGCCCCCCGCCCAGCCCAGGCAGTCTCACAGCTGCCCCGACAGCCCCGGCACCAGCCCCAGCCTTTCCCCGCCGTCCTCTCCCACAGTGCGGCCACGGAGCCCCGGGCCACGGAGGGTCTGCGCTGCCCGTGGCAGGAGCCGCGATGTGTCAGGTCCAGGCCCGGGGGGCGTGGCCAGGGTGGCCCGCACCAGCCCCCTCTTCCCCGCCTGGCGAGGAGGCCAGGCTGCTGGCCCCCGAGGCCATCTGTGGACAGCCCCGCCGCGGCCCGAGTGTGCGCGGCAGGTGCCCCCGGCCCCGGGCGCCGCTCCTGCCCGCGCTGTGGACTCACTAACTCTCTGTTTCTGTTCCTTTGCGTTCTGCTTTGGGTAACTTGGCTCAGTGTGAGGGAGATGTGAGTATACCTGCCCCATGTGCTGTGCTGCTTCTGGGCGCCCCGGGCCGGCCCCGCCTTGGGGCCCTTTGCAAGCAGCTCGCCTCCCGCCAGAGCCCCCTCAGGGGGAGCCCGGCCTGGGGGTGCAGGCCTCGGAGCCTGGGAGTCAGCTTTTTGCAAATGTTGACAGCCTGTCACCCTGTCCATCCATGCATCCGCCCGTCACTCATCGTGTGAGCAGGGGCCTGGGGCGGGCAGGCGGTGCTGTTGGTCTGACTGGGGCCTTCCGGCACCAGTGGGGCTCGGGAGAAGCGCGCCGGGCCCAGCCTGTGTTGGGACAGCAGGGCATCTGTCCCGGGCGCCCGGCATGCCCGCCCGCGGAGTCCTTGCCTGGCCGCCTCACCTCCAGGTGGCCGGAGCGGGCACCGGGGGCCGTGTGGTGTTGGTCTCTCTCCTCGTCCCTGGCTCCCCCGGGGAGACTTGGGGCGGCCTCCTGGCCTCGACCCCAGCTCCGGCCCAGGGTGACCCCGGCCCCCGTGACCTCTTCCCCGCCAGACGGTGCCGGACTTTCAGGAGACTAGACCTCGTAATTACATTCTCTCGGCCAGCGCCTCCGCGGTAAGCGCCCCCGCCCCCGCGCCCACCCCGCACCACTGCCCTGACCGCCTGGGGACCAGGAGCGGCAGGTGAGGCCGGGGCGCTGACGGGAAGCAGCCCTGCCCGTGCCTGCCCCTGGCCCGGTCCTCCCAGCTGCACCGCGCAGTGTGGTGAGCCTAGGACGGCACTGCGCCCTCCGCGGGGGACCCGAGGTTCTGCCTGCACCCCCTCCCCCACCGCCCCTGATGGCAGTCCCGGGTGGGCCGGTCTTCCCCACCTCACAGACGCCTAGGCAGGGGACGGCGATGGCCGCCGGCGTGGCCAGCCACCTGTGTAGCACAGCTGAGGGTGTCGGGAGCTGGGTGGAGGCTCAGGCAAGGCCTGAGGGGTGGGGCAGGAGGTGGGCAGGGCTGGCTCCGGGCTGGGGAGCTGCGTGGGCCCCCTGCCCGTCCCCACCGCGCTGCCCTTCTGCCCAGCACGCCTGGCGAGTCCCGCGTGCGGGCTGCTCCCCGTGTGGGCCCATCTGGCGCTGGGGCACGTGGCCTGGCCCTGCCGTCTGTTCCAGGCTGCTGTCCCGGGTCAGGTCTCCTACGTGGTGGCTGGGGAGGGGTTCTTTCTCCTGTAGACTCTGGAGGACACCGCCCGCCCCCCTCCCCGGGCCGAGCGGAAGAAGCAGCCTGGAGGGTGGAGGCCGCCCTGTGGCTTTCTTTTGCCACTGGCCCCCAGTGTGACCCCGGCCCAAGGCTGCCTTTCCCTGCCGGAGGACAGACAGGTTCAGTGACTGGCCCAGGCCGCCCAGCCCCCAGCCCTCGCCAGGACTCACGGGGGGACGGAGGGCTGGTGCCGTAGGAGAGGCGCAGCAGGCCCCCCGCTGGCCGGCCCCTCCCCGCATGTGGCATGTCGACGCTCTGGCTGCCAGACCCCTGCTGCCATGCCAGGCCTGGTGCCAAGCTCAGCTCCTGGCCAGGCCGGGTGGGGGGCAGAGGTCGGGTCCCGGGGCGCTGGGGCTGGCCTGGGCCCTGGGTCCTGGCCACCCTCCACTCCCCTCCCGCTCACCCTGCCGTTGTGGTCTCTGCAGCTTTGGAACGATGAGGTGGACAAGGTGAGGTGGGGCCACGGCGGTGCTGGGGGGCGGGGCCCAGACGTACCTCCTGCTGTGGAGTTGGGTGTTTCTGGCTTGGGTTGTGCCCTGCGCTGGGGCAGCCTTCCCTGGAGGGGGGAGGGAGAGGGCCTGCCCCCAGGGCGACCCGTGGGGGGCTCCAGGCGTGGACCTGGTGGGAGCAGGGCAGCCGGTGCTGGCGCTGACTGTCCTGCCCCGCCCAGGCTGAGCAGGAGCTCCGAGTGGCCCAGACGGAGTTTGACCGGCAGGCGGAAGTGACCCGGCTGCTGTTGGAGGGGATCAGCAGCACTCACGTGAGCCCACCCTTGCACCCCAGACCGCCCCCGGGGTGGGCAGTGACCAGGGTCTCAGGAGAGGGGCAGGGCGGTCCTCCCCCGCCAGAGTGGGTGCTGGTGTGGAACACGCGGGAACACGGGGCTGGGGTCTGGCTGGGGAGGGTGGAGGTTTTGTCCCGCGGGCTCCCTGGCCCAGGGCGTGAGGTCGGACAGGCACCGCGTCCTCCCCACAGGTGAACCACCTCCGCTGCCTCCACGAGTTCGTCAAGTCACAGACGACCTACTACGCGCAGTGCTACCGTCACATGCTAGACCTGCAGAAGCAGCTGGGCAGGTGTGGACGCAGGCCGAGCCCCGGGTCCCCTAGCTCCCAGACCCTGAGCACCCCACGATACAGACCAGCCTGGGCCCCTGTGTGGTGGGCACTCCCCCAGGCGCCTGGGGAGCAGTTTCTAGAGACCGCCTGGGCTGGGGGAGGCCAGGGCCAGGGGGCGGGGCCATCTCACCCTTTTCCCACTTTGCTTCCTCTCTGTGCTGCCAGCTCCCAGGGTGCCATGTGAGTAGCTGGGGTAGCTGGGAGGGCACCTCCTGGGGCCGGAGGCGGGCCCTGCTCCTGCGTGTCTTGGTGGGCACGTGGGACTCCCGTGGGGCCTGGCTCCTGAAACGCTCCCTCCCCCCAGATTCCCAGGCACGTTTGTGGGCACCACGGAGCCTGCCTCCCCTCCCCTGAGCAGCACCTCGCCCACCACCGCCGCGGCCACCATGCCCGTGGTGCCCTCAGTGGCTGGCCTGGCGCCTCCGGGGGAGGCAGCACTCTGCCTGGAGGAGGTGGCGCCCCCCGCCAGCGGGACCCGCAAGGCCCGGGTGCTGTACGACTACGAGGCGGCGGACAGCAGTGAGCTGGCCCTGCTGGCTGACGAGGTAGGCCCGGGCCAGGAGCTTGGAAGGGGCTGGATGGGGATCAGCACTGGGCCTGCAGCAGCGGGGGGGGGGGGGGGGGGGGGGGAGCTGTCCCTGTCTGTGGAAGTGAACGCCGGGCACCGGGGCCAGGCCGTGAGCTGCCTCTGCCCTCCCCCAGCTCATCACCGTCTATAGCCTGCCTGGCATGGACCCCGACTGGCTCATTGGCGAGAGAGGCAACAAGAAGGGCAAGGTCCCCGTCACCTACTTGGAGCTGCTCAGCTAAGCGCCCCCGGCCCGGGCAGGAGAGCACGGACGGACACTGCTCTGCGCAGCTGCTCGGGTGGGACTGACCCACCCTGCCACGCCCCTGGTCATCCTGCTGTGAGGGAGCCCGAGAGGCTGAATGGTCCCTGCCTCTGCCAGCCCCGCTTCTGACCTACGGTTCTGGAGCCCGGCCCCTGCCTGCACCCCGCCCCCCAGCAGTCCGGCCCTCCCAGCTCCTGCTAGGAGGAGGGGCCCCAGCACTTCAGCCAGACTGGGGCAGCCGCGGGCGCCCAGGAAGCCGGCGGGGTGAGGGGCACAAGAGAGACCTGCCCTTATCTGCCAGAAGCCGAGAAGGGGGACAGCCGTGAGGCCAGCTGTGCCCTGGCAGCCCCTGGGGCCTGGGTACTGCCCCTCCTGGAGGGGACACCCTGGCAAGAGACGGGGTCGGGCCTCGGCGCAGTGCCTGCCCGGTGCTACCCTCCCCCACCTCCCAGCTCACGCCAAGCTGGTGGCTGCAGCCTTCGCTCTCCACGCCCCACTCACTTTTTAACAGACATTTCTACTTCTGCCTGTCTGCTCTCCAGCCAGTGGCAAACAATAAACCCTCCTTCGTGTGCGAGCTGCCTGGGCTCCTGTCGGGAGGCACAGCCCCGAGGAGGGGAACAGTGGAGGCCGCACGTCTGGCCCACTCCTGGTTGGTGGGGACGTACGGCAGTGAGCCAGGAAGCTGTGCCTCTCACGGCCGTCCTGCCCTGCGAGCCCTCTAGTGCAGACTGGGGGCCCTGCAGAGTCTGCCTGGCGGGGAGGAGCGAGGCCACGCCTCACGCCCCCACGCTGCTCCGTCCACGTTATGCAGGTGAGGATGGCCGCCGCCTCGAGGTCCCACACCTGGCAAGTGGCTAAGCAGGGACTCAAGCCCAGGTCGGCCTGACTACTGAAACCTCACGTGACAGCAGGTTTTAAATGGCTCTGGGTGGGGGGGTCCAGGGTGAGGCAGGCAGGGGCATCACGCTAAACAGGAATAGAGTGGCCACACCGACAGCACAGCCGCTGGGCAGCGAGGGGAAGCCGAGGCAGAACCCGGGCAGGCTGAGGAAACGGGCCGTGACTGCAAGGTGTGCGAGTTGATGAGCAGGCAGTATCCCACCTCTGCGAGCCAGCCCGGGCCAAGGCTTTGAAGGCACGTGTCACACAGCTGTCTATAAACAGTATTTTAATATTTGTATAAATAGACCACAGTATTACCAAAAACTGCAACAATAGATCCTGGAAAGCATCTTCAAACCCGTGCACACGGCCCGCCCGGGGCGGCAGGGACCCTGGGCTGGCCTCGGTGGCCGGCAGCTGAGGAATGCTCCAAGGCCCGCACCAGCGCTCTGAACGAGGCCCGTGCACAGCGGCCGCGCGGCTCCCCGCCCCTGCTGTTGACCTCTTTATTACAAAAATAATGTCAGCAGGCAGTGGCCGGAGTCCTGGCAACTCTGGGGAGCGGGTGGAGGAGCCGGGGGCAGCGCTCGGCCGCCCTATCTCTGCACGTGCCGGACGAAGGCTTGCACCAGCTGGATGAGTGGCTCCTGGCTCTCGGGGCTGGCCTTGGAGCCGGAGGTGGACCTGCCCTGCGGTGAGGGCAGGACGCCAGTAGCAGGGGAGCTGGGAGCCCCGCGGCGGAAGTAGCGCGAGAGGCTGGACAGCAGCGTGCTCTGTGAAGGAAGGTGGCGGATGAGACCTGGCCCCTCGGCCGCACCCACAGGCTCCTCCCCGGCCGGCCCACCCATATCAGCAGCACCCAGCCCTCCGGCCGGCCCACCCATACCAGCTCGGAGCTGAGCTCCTGCTTCATGCGCTGCTTGTCCCGAGGGTGCACGGCCGGGTCCCGCAGGTACCGCACTGCCTGGGAGATGAGCAGGTAGAAGCAGTTCTCCATGGTGAACACCAGGAGGGACCTGGGGAACAGTGCTGTTAGAGGGCGGCGCTGCTGGGAGCAGGCGAGCGCCCAGGGTGCCCCCGCCCGTTCCGAGTCCCCCAGGCAGCCTTACTTTAACGTCCTGGTCCCCTCTGCCTGTGTGCTGAGCCCCACGGCCTGGGGGAGGGGCTCCTTCTTCTTGTCCAGCTGGAGGAAGACAAGACAGCAGTGAATCACAGCACAGCGCCGGCCGCTGCCCGAGTGCAGCCCACCGCAGCCCCTCACCAGCCCTCACGAGCAGGCCCAAGCCACGGAGGGAGCGGGCGGGGGGCGGCGACAGCTCCCAGCTCACCTCCCCCAGCATGTTGAGGGCCACGTTCACCGTGGCCAGAAGGGTCCCGAAGGAGGGGGCCACTTCGGAGTCGAAGGTGGGAGTGGTGAAACTCAGGGCGAACAGGAAGTTGTACTCCGCAAGATCCAGCGACTGTGAGAAAGAACAGCCACTCTAGCAGCTGGCTGGGCGCCGGGACCCCGCGGAGCGCAGCAGCGCCGTCCACGCGCGGGCCAGCACCTGGTCCAGCAGGATCTGGCAGACGTCGGGGGTGAAGTGGCGCAGGGCCGCCAGCGTCCTGCTGAGGATCTTGAGGAGGCCGTACTGGACCGTGTGCAGCGCCCGCTGCTCCGTGGCCTCTGTGTCGGCAGCAGGCTGCTTGGACGAGGGGCACGAGGGGGCAGCAGTGGAGGCAGTGGGTGGCCGCTGCACTCGGGGAGCAACAGCCGGGGGAATGCCATCCCCATTTTTGTTCTGGGGAGAAAGAAGTGGTCAGAGCCCAGCGAGCCAGGGGAGGCACCCAGGAGACGACGGGGGCCGGGGGGTGTGTGTGTGTGTGCTGTTACCTGTAGGTAGTGCTGCAGCATCTTGCGGCTGTGCAGGAGCGAAGTGCAGGCCTGGCACAGGTAGCCGAGGTTTACCTAGGACACGGTGGGCAGGGGTCTAGGACACGGGGGGCAGGGGTCTAGGACACGGGGGCAGGTGTGTGTGTGACACAGGCAGCCGAGGTTTACCTAGGACACACGCGGGGGCAGGGGTGTGCGTGTGCGTGTGTGCACACACGTGTGTGTAGGATTCTCTGGCTGCAGACACAGTCAACCAAGGAGACTGAAGGAACACACATCTCTCAGCCCCTCCGTGCCCCAGGCCACCTCCGTGCTAGCTGACAGCCCCTCTGCAGACCCCGGCACCAGGGTTCAGGGCAGGACTGGCTCCCTGGACTGAGGGAGCAGAGACCACCGCCCCCATTTTACCAAGGAACAAAGGCTCAGAGAGCAGCAGTGACCTGGCCAGCCTCCCACAGCCAGCAAGTGCCGGAAGGCCCTGTCCTCTTCCTGCTCGGAGTCCCGCCCCAGACCTGTTCCTCAGGTCTGAGTCCAGGTCTGGCCAACACGGCCCCTGTTCAGAAGCGACCCAGCTGCCCTGCACTGTGGGGGGAGTCCAGCCAGAGGAGAACAAGAAAGCAACAGCAAGAAACCAAATCCTGTGTGCCCCAAGCCAAAGACCCGCAGTCCAGGAATGGCCTGCAGTTCACTAGAGGGGCCCTGGGAGCACCCACCGCCTCCCGGCCCCTTGAACAAGCCGCATCCGAGAGCCCACCTGGACGTCACGCATAAGCTGCGGCAGGTGGAAGTGCCACTCCTTCATGAAGCTGGACAGCTGCAGGATGAAGCCCACGGTGTGGTCCGCCTCCTCCAGGCAGGCCAGGCTCTGCACCGTCCTTACTGCATTGAGGCACTGGGAGCAGAGGATGCCAGGGAAGGAGGGGAGGGCTCAGGGCCTGGCAGCACGAGCTTTCGGGCTGAGCTGACCTGCACCAGCCCCTTGATGGGCATCCCTGACAGCCAGCAGTGTCAGGGCACCTCAGCGTGAAGGCACCACAACCCGCACGCCAGCCCGCAGCGAGGCCACGCCCACCACGCCCCTGGATGGCTGCGTCTCACCCTGAGCCCTGAGCCCGGGAGGCTGGCAGCCCCTCACCTGCAAGGTCCGCTCCTGGTGGACACCTACAAAGTCCAGAGCCTCCGTCAGGAAGTTGTAGCGCAGAGTCTTAAGCAGTCGCTCCATCAAAGACATGGACAGGCGATAGACCCCCGGCCAGGAGGGGGCGTCCAGCGACTTCCGAGAGGCGCTGGGTGCCTAGGACAAACAGCAGCAAGCTCAGGCCACGGTGCCCAGCTGCTGGGAGAACACCTGGATCACGCACAGCTACTGCTGGCACACAGCAGGGCCAGAAGTGGTCCAACGCCAGTGGACGCAGGACCCTGGGTTCCAGACTCAGGCCTGCACTAACCAGCTGTGTGAACCTGGGCGTGTCTGCCCTGCTCTGGCCCGCCCACGTTTCCTCTACAGGGAGACTGGGCTGCAAGACCAAACACTTCCCTCGGACGCACATGAGGGGTTCAAGTGACGCCCGCTCCTGGGATGCGGAGCTGCCTGTTGAATAAAGGAAGCAAGGCTCCAGAGTGCTGGGCGCTGAGGTTGCACCGAGCTCCTGCCGCCCCGGCCCTTCTCCTGGCCATGCCGGGGTGTGGTGGCGGAGGAGTCATGGTTACACACGGTGCCCTTGGGAGGAAGCAGAGACAACAGCTGCCCTGGCTGAAGCCTGGCCCTGGGGACCTGTCCGCAGTCTGGTGGGCACCCCTATGCCTGGAACAGGAAGAACCTTTCTCAAAGCCGGTGCAGGGTGAACAGCAGGTCCTGTTAGGAACCACGTTTCTCTTACAAGACACCTGCTAGGGACTGGGACGAAGGGCACTCAACAAGCCACACAGAGAACAGCAACTTGGAGGGCAGATGGAGGCACCTGGGTGGGGGAACACAGACGGTCAGGCCAAGAGCGTCTCGAGTGACCGGCACTCACCTGGCCCGAGCCATTCGTGCTGAGCTGGTACACACTCAGGAGAGGCAAACAAATGCTCTGCGTGATGCCAGCTCCAGCCACTGCTGCGGCTCCCTGGGAGGGAACGAGAGTAAGACGGAGCCTGACCCCGACCCCTCCCTCCCCACAAAGCAGTCTGCAGCCACCTGGCCCAGAGACGGGGGAGCTCCTGGGCAGGTTCCTCCTGCCCTCAGGCCGCCGCCTACCTGCTGAGTGCGAGCCAGGGTGAGGAGCAGGTGCAAGGAAGCCTCTGTGAAGTGCAGGTTCTGCTTCATGCGCAGGCTCACCTCCAGGGTGGTGAGGAGGGTGGGCAGGACGGGGAGCCTGCGCGTCACCTGCAGCCAGGAGTCCCCGTCCTCATCCACCTCACACAGTTCCTTGGCCAGGTGCAGACCCAGCACACACACCTGCTGGAGCCAAGGAGTGCACGTGGGTGAAGGAGGGAAGGAGGAGGGTCACTCTGGCCTTGCTGCCCAAGACCCCTGTGGTCACCTCTCAGCAGCTCTCTCCCAGAGTGAGCATGCGCTACACGACCAGGAGCTGCCTCTGTCTCCCACTCCCCCCGCTCCGCCTTCAAGCGTCGGCAGTGCCATCTGTCTGCATCTGGACACTGCCCAATCCTGCACGTGGAGTCCGAGTGGCCTCAGCTCACGCTGCAGAACTGCAACCGCACTCCCCAAGCTGCCCTTAGACCAGCGGCGCCTGCTCAGTTCCGACCACGGCCCTGGACCCTAGCGCACACGTTCACCCATCCAGTCCCCAGGAGTGCAGCCTCCTCTGATCCCGACCCCCAGGGAAGCTGTCAGCTCCTCCTGTAGCTGCCGCCTCTACCGACCCCTAAGTCACCACTGAAACGGCCCCTGTTCCTCCCCAAGTCACAAGATCCTGCGAGATCCTAGCCTGTCTCCCTGTGCCTGTCCTGGGGGCATTTCCTCCCCAGTCTCCACCAACGCCTGCTCCGAGGCTGTGAAGTGACTTAGCTCCCCCGCTCAGGGGTCACCCCAGGGCCAGACACAGAGGGCGGCCGGTCTGCGGGGACACGCGCGCTCACCCCGTCACGCTGGTCCTTGTGCCGGGGCCGAGAGCAGTCGTCGGTCTCCATGCTGTCCTTGTCTTCTGTGGCACTGCCTGCGGCCAGGCTGTGGCGGGTCTGGTCGAGGAGGGCGATCACCTCGTCCTGGAGGGTCTCACAGACGCTCAGCACCAGCTGGGAGTACTGGGGGATGTCACTGACTGCAGAGCAGACGGGGAGGGCACTGTCAGCGCACAGGTCACCTCCCGTCGCACAGCAAGGCTTCCTTTCCAGCCAGAGACGGAACTACAGCAGGTGCACAGGTCACTGCCCCGTGTTGCAGGAGGAAACGGGCTGGGGTGGGGGGCAAATGAGCCTTCTTGAGGCAGGAATCCCAAGACTGAAAACTCCCAAGTCACAGGATACCCATGTGGCCCCCGCTAGAGGAGGCCCACCAGGCTGGCTGCCGCCGCGGCCCCCGCTAACCCTCACCGCGCATCTCCTTCATCTGCAGCGCGGTGATGAACGCGGAGAACACCTTGGCCTTGGTCTTCTCCATCAGCCGCGGATCTGCCTGCAGCACTCCCTCCAGGACCTCCGTCAAGGGCCCGAGGATTCCATCCACAGGACCTAGCTCGCTAAGACAAAGTCAGGGGGGCTGAGGTGGGGAGCAACACGCCCTGCTGCACCCGGGACGCCCCAGTGAGCCCTGGCCCGTGTGTGCGCTCTGCTCCCCTCTCCTCCATCGAAGCTCGCACACTTCACAGCCACCTCCTCCCCCGGGAAAGGCAAAGGCTCCAGACCACGCGGTAAGCAAGGACTGGGGCAGCGCTGGCTTCAGCCGCCTCTCCTGGCGCGAGGCTCACCTCTTCCACTGGCGCAGGAGGATGAGCAGCAGGGTGCACATCATGGAGCCGAGGCGCAGGCAGTTCACCGAAGCTGGAACCAGGAGCTGGGGGGACGGCAGACGAGTTAGGGCAGCGGTGGGGAACATCTGGCCCTGCCGAGGCAACTGCAGGTAGGACTCAAAATCCAATCCATCTATAGCAGGCTAATGTTTACACTGACGATTCTGTATGGCCTGTGAATGATGATGTTACAGATATCCAAGAGGCGGCCAGCACTGGGGTGTAGCGGGTAAGTCGCCACCTGCAGTGCCGGCATCCCACATGGGCGCCGGTTTGAGTCCCGGCTACTCCACTTCCAATCCAGCTACTATGGCCTGGGAAAGCAGTGAAAGATGGCCCAAGTCCTTGGGCCTCTGCACCCACATGGGAGACCTGGAAGAAGCTCTTGGCTCCAGGTTTCAAATCAGTCCAGCTCTGGCCGCTGTGGCTGTCTGGGGAGTAAACCAGCAGATGGAATTAATTTAAAAAAAAAAAAAAAAAAAAAAAAAAAAAATCCAAGAGGCCCTTGGCAGAACAAAGCCCCCGTCCCCGACCGGAGCTAAAAGGATGGCTGCCTGTAGGCAGACAGTGGGAAGGCTGGGCGCCGGGCACAGGGCACCGTCGGCCTCGTGCTCTCCTCCGGCAGAGAGCTCACAGGGATGGACGCACTTACTAAGGCTTTAGTGCCATCGAGCACGTCCAGAAAGAGCTGGCGACGCACTCCAGAGTCGGTCAGATGCATTATGTCTGCCTGCAAAGCAAAAGAGGAAAGTTTAGTTGGGACAATTTCCCAGACTTCAGAAGCCAAGCAATTCAGGGGCACTGGCTGTCTCCCTAATTGAAATGGGACTGGAGACTCTGCTATTTCTCTGTCGATCAAAGGCCTGGTCAGGTCCACCTCTGGGTCCTCCCTCTGTGTGGACCCTTCAAAGGCTTCCCAGTGCCTGGGAAATGCAAGCCCACCTGTGCAACCTGCCCAGGACCCCGAGATCCTGTCCTATTGGCTCCTGCCTCTTCTGACACCCCTCCTTCCTCCCTCCTGAACACACCCTGCTCTCTTCCACCTCTGGGCCTCTGGGCCTGCAATTGCACCTCCTCTGTGACTCTCTCCTGGAATGCTTCTTCCCACACAGGTCTTAGATGGGACTCCCCTCCGTCTGAGAGGGTTTCTCTGGCTGCCTGCTCCTGTCTGACATGTTCCCTGCACAGCGTCTGGATTTGAAACAAGTAGTTTCACAATTTGAAACCGTAGTTTTTAACTGTGACTTTGCAATGCACCTCCCTCACAGGCTACTCTCCACAAGACGAAACCTATGATTACTTGAAGGAGAGAAAGAGATTCCCACTGTTGGCTCACTCCCAACGCCTGCATTAACCCAGGGCTAGGCCAGCTTGAAGCCAGGCCCCAAACACAGGAGCTATCGTGAGCTGCCCTCCCAGGGTGCACATTAGCAAAGCTGGATCGGAACCAGAGCCAGGGCTCGTACCAGGCACTCCAATATGAAGCATGGGCACCATAACCACCACACCAAATGTCATTGAATGAATGAATGAATGAATGAATAATATTCTGGATTTAACCAGCTAGATTTCCTAGGGGAAAGAGAATGGTGGGAGTTCCTGAGTCACAACTCAAGAAGCTGCCTGAAGTGCCTCTGAAGCAGGTGACACAGTTTACACCCTGAGGAGTCTATTAAGTGCGAGACTGTGCACTCACCCACGCCTTCGAGGTTCCGTGCATTGAGTGTGGGAGCAGTCTGGACAGTCTCACAGAAGGTATTAAGAGACGCCTGGATCTACAACCAACTTGTCTTTTACAAAAAAGCTAAAATCAGCCCCTGGAGCAAGGACGTCTCTTCCACAAACGGTGCTGGGAAGGCTGGATCTCCACATGAAGAAGTGTGGAGCAGGACCCCTACCTCACACCTCACACAAAATCCACTCAACACAGACTCGAGACCTAAATCTAAGACCCCACACCATCAAATTATTAGAAAACATTGAGGAAACCCTGCAAGACATTGGCAAAGAGTTCTTGGAAAAGACTCCAGAGACACAGGCAACCAAAGTCGAAACTGACAAATGGGATGACATTAAATTGAGAGGCCTCTGCACTGCAGAAGAAGCACTCAGAAAAGTGAAGAGGCAACCGACAGAATGGGAGAAAATATTTGCAAAATATGCAACTGATGAAGGATTAATAACCAGAACATATAAAGAAACCAAGAACTTCAACAACAACAAAGCAAACAACCCAGTGAAGAAATGGGCAAAGGACTTAAGCAGGCATTTTTCAAAAGAAGAAATCCAAATGGCCAACAGAGACATGAAAAAATGTTCAGGATCACTAGCCATCAGGGAAATGCAAATCAAAACCACAGTAAGGTTTCACCTCAACCCCATTAGAATGGCTTTCATACAGAAATCTGTAACAAACAACAAATGCTGGCGAGGAAGTGAGGAAAAGGTATCCCAATCCACTGTTGGTGGGGATGTAAAATGGTACAGCAACTGTGGAAGACAGTATGGAGACACCTCAGAAATCTGGATACATATCTACCATATGACCCAGCCATCCCACTCCTGGGAATTTACCCAAGAGAAATGAAATCAGCATATGAAAGAGTTACATGTTTACTGCAGCTCAATGCACTATAGCTAAAATATCAACCTAAATGTCCATCAACTGAAGACTGGATAAAGAAATTATGGGCACGGCACGGGGTTGTAGTTCCAGTTGCTCCTCTTCCTGTCCAGCTCTCTGCTGTGGCCCAGGAGGGCAGTGGAGGATGACCCAAGTGCTTGGGCCCCTGCACCCACATGGGAGACCAGGAAGAGGCACCTGGCTCCTGGATTCAGATCAGCACAGCTCTGGCCATTGTGACCATTTGGGGGGTGAACCATCGGATGGAAGACCTTTCTCTCTGTCTGTCTCTCACTGTCTATAACTCTACCTGTCAAATAAATAAATAAAATAAAATAAATTATGGGATATGTACACCATGGAATTCTAAACAGCAATTAAAAAAAAAAAAAAAAGAAATGCTATTGTTTACAACAAAATGAATTAAACTGGAAAACATCATACTTAGTGAAATAAGCCAGCCCCTAAAGGACAAATCCCCTATGTTCTCCCTGATCTGTGATAACTAATAGAACACCTAAAAGGTAATCTATCTACAGAAGTGAAATCAACACTTCGAGATGCAATGACTTTGAACAGCCCTTGTCTCAACTGCTGCAGAAGAGTTTTTCATAAACTTTGTTGAACTCTTTACTTAGAGTTAATTATTTACTTTGAGTTAACTGAATTGAAAATGGATCTTAGTAAAAAATAAGACTGCAAATAGGGGACAGAGGAGGAAGAGGGGTGGGAGTGTGGGTGGGAAGGTGGGTGTGGTGGGAGGAATCACTATATCCCTAAAGTTGTATTTATGAAAAGCATGAAGTTTGAATTTTTTAAATGAAAGATTTCTGGGGCGTGGAGGGGTGGGGAGGAAGAGCTGCCTGGAACACGGAGGACCTACCAAGCTGAAGTTGTTAGCAAAGTCAAGACATTGAACTGGATCCCCCAAGGAAGAGCAGTTGACGCCAAGTTCTTACAACCCAGCACGATGGTGGCAAACCACCCAAAATGCCAGCAAGAATGCACACTCTTCCCAAATGGTATAGCTTTCTCTCTTTTCTACTCTCAGCAGACACACAGTGGCGCTGAGACCATGGCCCTGTTCTTCTCAAAGACCTGGAAGTGCAGTGGCCAAAACCAATGAAAACAATGCTGTCTTGTAGCTACGGGGCACACATTGCAAGGCAAGCAGGCAGCTGCGTGAGTGGCAGGCGAAGTGAGAGTGCACCTCAGACGTCCAAGGCCCAAAGGTTGCTAAGGAGGCCGTCGTGGGTGTCCGCGGGATTTTAAATTACATCTCTTGTTGGAGCCAACACCCTTCAAACACCCCAGATAAGCCCAATCTCTGGACACAGAAATCAGTAACATTTTGGCTCTCAGGGAAAATCCTGGTTCTTTATCTCAAGGCATATCTGGCAGGCATCTCACCAAGTCACTGCTAAGACCCCAAGCTGCAGACTCGCCCGAGGGGAGGCTTACGTGACTGGTGGCGATGATGAGCAGCATCCGCCAGGCAGACACCAGCATCTGGTACTCCAGGAAGCAGGTGCAGCCGCTGCCCTCCGTCTCCGCCGTGTGAACCGCCAAGGACTTGACGTACCCTGACCAGTAGGCAAAGCGTTCCTCACCGGCAAACTTCTTGAGTATATCTTTTAATGACTGGTCTAAGGAACCCCTGTGATGTCAAGAAGAAACAAAACCCCCAGGTAAGACATGACAGCAGCTGGGAATCTGACGGGCACAGACCCTTGCTGAGGCAGGGAGAACCACCTCACATGGGCTTAAAGGCAGACGGCTCCGGATCACCTCCAGGGTGTGGGGGTCACACTTCTCGCTCAACATAATGGGTTAGGCTGAGGCCTTTCCAGGATTCCTCCGCCATGAAATCCCGGTCACATGGAGCTTGCGCCACCATAACTCTTTCTGACAATTATAAACGCCATCAGTGGACTGGCCAGGGACACGGCTCACTGGCCCTCCATAAATGGCTCCAAACCAACTCTCTCCTCTGCCCTGGCTCACAGCCACGCACCCAGTGGTAGGCCACTACCATCTCCCCCACCCCCAACCTTTACTGAAAGTCTCACACAGGGAGAGGACTCACTTAACTACATAGTATATCTCCAAGCAAATTATCTTCATGATTAAGGCACAGGTCTCCAGGACGCTGGGCTGTGGAGGGGAGAGCAGAACAGACAGCAGTCACACGCAGAAACCTCTTCCCGGGGGCCCCCACCCTGCAGGAGGGCAGGGCCCCAAGACGTGGGAACAGGCAAGTGCACGCCCTATCGAATGTGAACAGGCAGGAGCATCAGGGCCACACGGCCCCAAGACAGGGGAGAAGCCCGGAGCCATCCACCCAGAACAGGGCAGGCCACCTTCCCAAAACAAGACAGCAAAGGGGAAGGAAGCAGGCCCTGCCCGGAGAAGGAAGCTTCTGGTGAAGAAAACGCTCCGGTGTAACTGGGGCAGGTACCACTTTCTGCACTGCAGCCCAGCCCAACCTTTCCGCCCAGAGACTGGCAGCAACCGCCCGCCCGCCACTGCGGCTCACCTCAGACGTCTCCGAGGGAGGAGACAGGGTTCCAAACAGCGGGCATGTCAAATTTTCCCAAAACTTGGGCCTAGGAGGAAAACACATTGTGGAAACCAGATTCTTGCTCTCCCATGGTCTACACTTTGCAAGATTTTCTCTCTCTGCCTCTCCTCTCTGTATAACTCAGACTTTTAAATAAATAAATAAATCTTAAAAGGGGGGGGGGCTTTGATGCAGTCAGGAGAAGGCAGGAACACACACACAGCTGAACCTTAGAGAGGATGCTTACTGGCATCAAGATCTCAAGAAGTGTAACACTCCCCCACATGCACTTCCATGCACGTTGCCAGAGCACCATCCTAGGAGACCCCTGAGGTACCCCAACCACTGCAGCTGAGGACAGTGAGGCCATGCCCAGAGCGGGACGTACTTGGTTCTGAGGACCAGCATGGCGCTGTCCCGGCGGTCCTGCCACAGGGCGTGCAGGAAGGCCACAGCAGCACGATGCAGCAGGGGTGGGCACCAGTACCGGTCCTGCTGCTGGGTGTCAATCAGCTCCAGCACCGAGTGCAGGCAGCTCCAGACCCCAAGGCTGAACTCCTGCAAGGGGAGAGGGGGCGTTCACAGCCGCGCTCCGGGACCACCCCCAGCCCGTCTGCAGCGGCGGGGGGCCTCACCTTGGAGCCGTCACCGCCGTCCTTCACCTCCAGGCTGAGAAACAGCTCGATGAGGCCCGGCTGAGTCTCCACTGCGACCGTGAGGAACTCCAGGATCATGACTTTGATGCGCATGTCCTCCACTCTGCTCTGCAGCCGCGTCAGGAAGGCATCGCGAATGGCGGCTGCGTCGTTGCCCAGGCACGCGTACACGGACATCGGCGCCACCTGGTGGGGACCGACACACAGCCTTAGAGCTCTGTTTCAGAAAAGCCTCCACACTGGAGAGCAGAGAAGATGACAGAGCTCCAGACACAAGGCTTTGCGTGAAAAGGGACATCACCTTGAAGAGCAGCGCAAGGTACTCCAAATTCATCACAGACATAGCAACCAACGTAAGAAGGCACTCAACTCCTCTCACGGTTAAATAAATACAAACTCAGCAAGAAACTGTTTTGTGTATTAGACTGACTGGCAAGATCAAAAACCTGATGCAGCCATCATGGCAAGGATGTACAACTTGGTATCGGACAATATCTTCTGGAAGGCAATCTGCAGACATCTAATAAAAAGTTGAATGCCACCTATCCCTGTCCCTTAGGAGATGTAAAGTTCCCAAGTTCCATGCAGCACTGCTTATGCTGGAAGACAGAGAGCAGCTCAACTATGTCAGCAGCACTACTCCCACAGCAGCCAGCCAGCACTACGAGGAATGAGGCAGCCGCCAGTACGCCACCTGGGAAGCCCGCAACACAGCAGTCTGTGAGGCGGGCCAGTCGCAGACGCCACAGACAGCAGAAGCCCGCGTTTGTAAAGAGCAACAGTGCATACCCAGGCACCTTTACTTAGTACACACACACCGATAAAAAGTGATGGGGGCAATGTGTACCAACCTGCCCGCGGGGCTTCTTGGAACAAGGCAACACAAGGTACCTTAGTTTGCTATGTTATATTAATCTGTAACATTTAAGTAAATATAACGAACATGTATGCCTTTGTAAATCAAAAGAGAAAAACACTTCTATAAACACACATGGTTCAGGGTGGGCGGGTGCTACGTCATTTTGATAGTCAGACACGCCCGAGTTAGCCGCAGCTTCTCGTGGGCAAGGGCCTGAGAAATCTAAAGCACAAGGAAGCCTTCCTGAGCCCTGCTTGTTCAGTGGGGCCCTACCGTGGCCAGACGTTTCAGCAGCTGAATGGCAAGACGTGGCAGAGCAGGGTCATGTTTGTGGTAGATGTACTTGGCCAGCACAGCAATGAGGTTGTTCCCATGGGCACCTGAAGACGCACAGGACACAGGTTAGATACTGGGGTGCCGCTCTTCCCAGAAGTCCACTCAGGGAGGGGATTCACCCTTAAGGACTAGGGCCACAGTGAACCGAGGAGCAAAGGGACAGTCAGGATTTGAGAGTCAATGTTGCGGCCATTTGGGAAGTGAACCAGATGACCACAACAGCTGGGGCTGAGCCAGGAGCTTCCTCCAGGTTTCTCGATGTGGGTGCAGGGGCCTAAACATTTGGACCATCCTCTGCTGCTTTCCCAGGTGCATTAGCAGGGAGCTGGATAGTAAGTGGAATGGCCGGGACTCAAGCTGGCACCCATCTGATATGCTGGCACTGCAGCCCATGGCTTAACCCACTATGCCATAGCGTCGGCCCTCAAAGAGGTATCTTAACCACTGTATGAAATGCCTGACCCCAAAGTACATACTTTTAATAAACAGAAAAAGGCACTGCATTAAAATACAAAGTCATAAAAATCCCAAAATTATAGTGCTAGAAAGATTCTTAGACATATAAACACCTACTTAGAAATGAAGAAACTGAATCCCAAAGAGATTAAGTAATTGGTTCAGGTGAGCAAATAGGTAACACACACCACTTATAGGTGACACACACCGCTTACAGGTGACACACGCCACTTACAGGGGACACACACCGCTTACAGGGGACACACGCCACATATAGGTAACACACACCACTTATAGGTGACACACACCACTTATAGGTGACACACGCCACTTACAGGGGACACACGCCACTTACAGGGGACACACGCCACTTACAGGTGACACACCACTTACAGGTGACACACGCCGCTTACAGGTGACACACGCCACTTACAGGTGACACACACCACGTATAGGTCACACACACCACGTATAGGTAACACACACCACTTATAGGGACCAGAAACTTCTCCACATCTTTACACAGAGAAATCTATCTAATCTTTACTGTGATCTTAGAATGCCAATATTATCACCATCCCCAACTTCACAGGTGAGAAAACAGAAACGAGAGTTGTTAATGACACCCACAGCCACAGCTGCTTGCAGACAGAATTTAGCAAGGCAGTCTGAGTCTGACCCTCCATCTCTGTTCTACTGTTGTGGTCAACAGAGGCAGGGATGAAGTGAACGCAGGCCATGAGCTGGGTACTCCCAAGTTCCCTCAAGGAGGTAACAGAAAGTACTACCAACGCTCACATACACTGCCTAAAATGTGTGTTTATGGCCAGAAACGAGACTGACTGAAAAAGAAATACCTACCATGCTGTGTGAGAGCCTGTTCCAGGGGGGACACCACGTTGGAAGGAGGTTTCAGCCGAATAACGTTGTTGGTGACGGAGAACGCCAGTTTCACTGTCTTCATCAGCAGCTGGCCCTGCCCCTGGCCCTCTGCCCCGTCACTAGGGTGCCAAGTGGAAACCAAAGTCGATTCAGACAACGTGACTTCATTTGCTACACGTGTGTTCCCAGGAATTAGATTCCATAATAACCCCAGAGTCCAACATCTTTTGTAAGAGGCCCCAGTCTGAACTAGGCAGGAGGAGAAGTACTCAAGTCCCCTGGCTATATGCCATCTACACAGCAGCCACTGGCGTACAGAAAGCCTAAGTCCTAGGAAGAACACGCTCATCTTCAAGCAGCTACTGCTGCCAGTTAACTTACACTAGAATTCTTACACCAGCAGCCACATCAGAGGGAGAGGGGAGCCCTACCTTCGGGGCTGAGCAGCCATCACCATGTCAATGGTGTCCACGCCAATGCCCATGATGTTGGTGACTGTCTGTCCCGCTTCTGTGTAGGCCAAACTGCAGATGCAGAGAGACTGCAGGCTGGGAGCATGACTGCAAGACAGAGGAGTTCTGAGTTATTAGCGAGCTGCCAAGTTCATCCCTGGAAGTAAAGGCTACGGTAAACCTGACCAAGGCCACGGCTGACGTGCCAGGTGAAGGCACACTCATCACTGTCCTTAGATTTCAAGACTAAAGACCACCCCAGAAGCAAATCCAAATGCTCATATACACTGAAATGAATCACGACTCAGCCTTAGACGCAATGTGCCAAGCCAGGAGGACAAGCCAGACTCAGATGTGGCGGTCAGCACCCGTCACCTGGGAAGCAGACTTGGGAAGGCACTCTGCGCAAGGAACAAGCCTCACTTTTGCAGAGCTCCTAAGAGGATGGTGAATAATGTGAACGCACAAATGTCCAACACCACAGTCTCATCCCCACTGCCTCCACAGGAGCGGTAACCAGGCCCATGTGACAGCAAATTGCAATTTAAGTTTCAGACCACCGAACTCGGGACACAGCCCAGGTGAGCCCTCGGGAGAAACGGGAGGCTTCGCTCTGTAAAAGCGCGTGTCTCCCTGGTGGGCATCAGCAATCGCCTCCACATTACCTGCTGTGCAGGTCTGTCTCGTGGCACAGGTTCAGTATCGCATGAATCAGCTCCAAGATCAGGCAACCTGGACCCCGGAAAAAACAGGAATGCTGTGGCCTTATCCCGAGAAAGGAGAGAGAGATCTCCAGGGAGCCAGACACGCCCCGGGCCTCCTCTGTCCCGCCTGTCCCCGCCGCCTTACCGATCTGCTCCCTCACGCCGTGAGCGTTATAGCGCCACCTGTGGTAGCTGGGAAGCATCTCTTTGAGCACAAACATGACACAAGGCACAAGTCCTTGGCTCTGCGTACTGCCAAGCTGCCCCTGCAAGAAAGCACGTGGTAAGGGCTTCTGCCATTCACTAGAGATTTAACCCCCAGACCACTGATAGGTCCAAAAGACCTGGTAAACCCTGACCACTAGTGAAAACAAATATCCTACTTCAGCCAAAATTGTGGGTTTCCCTAGGATGGAAAAAGCAACTAAAAAGACAAGGCTACAGAAGGCGCCTACATGAAGACGAGCAATGAACGTGAGCCCTAGACAGGCAGGCTCTGATATAAAATGTAAACATCACCCTGGCTTACGATCAAAATATCTTACTTTACAATTACTGCATTACCCATACGGTTCTTCAGTTCTGCCTCCGCAGCTTTCTGAGTACTGAATACATTCACACAATTAAGCAATACTACAGAGACTACTGGTGCACAGCAGGTACTCGGTATGTACAGTACCAGAGACTACTGGTGCACAGCAGGTACTCGGTATGTACAGTACCACAGAGACTACTGGTGCACAGCAGGTACTCGGTATGTACAGTACTACAGAGACTACTGGTGCACAGCAGGTACTCGGTATGTACAGTACCAGAGACTACTGGTGCACAGCAGGTACTCGGTATGTGCAGTACCACAGAGACTACTGGTGCACAGCAGGTACTCGGTATGTGCAGTACCACAGAGACTACTGGTGCACAGCAGGTACTCGGTATGTGCAGTACCACAGAGACTACTGGTGCACAGCGGGTACTCGGTATGTGCAGTACCACAGAGACTACTGGTGCACAGCGGGTACTCGGTATGTGCAGTACCACAGAGACTACTGGTGCACAGCGGGTACTCGGTATGTGCAGTACCACAGAGACTACTGGTGCACAGCGGGTACTCGGTATGTACAGTACCACAGAGACTACTGGTGCACAGCGGGTACTCGGTATGTGCAGTACCACAGAGACTACTGGTGCACAGCAGGTACTCGGTATGTACAGTACCACAGAGACTACTGGTGCACAGCAGGTACTCGGTATGTACAGTACTACAGAGACTACTGGTGCACAGCAGGTACTCGGTATGTACAGTACTACAGAGACTACTGGTGCACAGCAGGTACTCGGTATGTACAGTACCAGAGACTACTGGTGCACAGCAGGTACTCGGTATGTGCAGTACCACAGAGACTACTGGTGCACAGCAGGTACTCGGTATGTGCAGTACCACAGAGACTACTGGTGCACAGCAGGTACTCGGTATGTGCAGTACCACAGAGACTACTGGTGCACAGCGGGTACTCGGTATGTGCAGTACCACAGAGACTACTGGTGCACAGCGGGTACTCGGTATGTGCAGTACCACAGAGACTACTGGTGCACAGCGGGTACTCGGTATGTGCAGTACCACAGAGACTACTGGTGCACAGCGGGTACTCGGTATGTGCAGTACCACAGAGACTACTGGTGCACAGCGGGTACTCGGTATGTACAGTACCACAGAGACTACTGGTGCACAGCGGGTACTCGGTATGTGCAGTACCACAGAGACTACTGGTGCACAGCAGGTACTCGGTATGTACAGTACCACAGAGACTACTGGTGCACAGCAGGTACTCGGTATGTGCAGTACCACAGAGACTACTGGTGCACAGCGGGTACTCGGTATGTGCAGTACCACAGAGACTACTGGTGCACAGCGGGTACTCGGTATGTGCAGTACCACAGAGACTACTGGTGCACAGTGGGTACTCGGTATGTGCAGTACCACAGAGACTACTGGTGCACAGCGGGTACTCGGTATGTACAAGCTGTCACTCTAACTTCAGGACAGCTGTTCTGCCCACAGATGAGGTAACAGGAGTAACAGAGGGCAAGGAAGATTCCAGAACTGGTCCAGCTGTACCTTGACAAGGGTGGTGACCAGGCGCAGAAAGGCGATCGTGACCCCATACTCGCCCTGGGGCTGCTCGCTGTTCATCAGGAGGTTCCCATACCCCCCGGCATTCATCCCCTCCGCACTGAGAAGACAGAGAAGCGAGGAGAGAACGATGGGGCGCCTTCAAGACACTGATCACAGAGCACTCTTAGATGGTTCAGGCCTACAACAGCCAAGTTCTAAAAGGAATTCTTACAACCCAGGCCATTTCATACAGAGTAAACGTCACATGCTTTACTGATGTACAACCTCAGCAAGTTCACAGAGAAAAAGCAAATGAACACCAGGGACACATCTCTGTCTCAGATGAACACCAGGGACACATCTCTGTCTCAAAAGCGAGAGAACAGAGCGAGACGGGCCTGTGAAGCGGTGCCGCTCTTCTGGGGGTGAACTCGAGTACTCAGCACAGGATGACTGAGGCTGATTCCCCAGATCCAGACACATCTGGTTCCCCAGGCGGAAAGCAAACTCCCCCCACCTCAAGTGGCTGCAAGTGGAAGAGACTGCTCTCCCTCCGGCTTTGAAGACGAAGCCACAATGCTGCCCCGGGGAAGGGGCGCTCTCTGTGCCCAGGTCCTCTCATCTCCTCCACCCTGTCCACGCACACTCTAGTCAGAGGCCCGAAGTGCACAGAACACACGGTAGAAATTTCTTTAAAGCTACGCTACAGCTCAGTGTATATGGCCCTCACAAGGGAACAGGGTCAACCCGCCCTAGGAGCTGGCTCACCTAATCATCTGGCTCATGTTGGAGACGGGGTGGGCCACAAACGGCAGAAAGCCTGTGTGACGAAGGTCAGTCCAGACCTAGGAGGGGAGAAGAGGGAAACGTCCACCCATCCTCAGGTACACACCAAGCGCTCCATTTCTTGGCTGTTGGGAAGGCTTGGTGTCTCACCTTTGCTGGATTCCGAGCAGCCAAGACAGTCAAGCAATTGACACAAGAAGCAATGACATCCACAGGGGGAGAGATCACTGTTGTTAACCTGGTTGGAGGGCAGGTTACTCAATAAAATGAATAATATAATTGGTTCAAATATCTTTCAGTCCTTTCTTCTCAAGTCCCTGCTCAAGCAAGGATATAAAAAGAGAAGAAGGTGGGAGGGACGTTCAGCCTAGTGGTTAAGACCACGCATCCCACAGCACAGTGCAGGGCTCCATAGCCAGCTCCAGCTCCCAGTTTCCAGCTTCCCACTGGCCCAACTCTGGTCACTGCAGGCATTTGGGGAGTGAACCTGGACGGAAGCTCGCCAAGGCCTAGCCATAACTCACCGCTGCAGCAGCATGTAGATGCGGGATGTGATGGGCAGGAGACAGTCTGCTATGGACAGGTCAGTACTGATGACCTTGTGGACCAGATCGATGATGGGTTTAACCCGCTGGCAGTGCTGAATCACATCTAAGGGGAAAGACAGGCCTGTGACTTATGGCAACCCCTCCTTCAAGAAGACTGAGTAGTTAAATCAGACAAAGCACAATCTTGATGGCTCCGAACTTGAACTTCAAGCTCTCTCCCGGCAGCCCTCGGAGAAGCCCCACCTCTCAGCAGCATCGCGCCTCCCCGAGCCGCTACCTGCGGTAGAGACGACATGAAGTAGCATCTCCATCTCGCAGGTGAAGAGCGTCCAGCTGCTGTAGGAGTACTCCCAGCGCACCAGGTAAGCCCGGTCATCCAGCACAACCTGGCCCACCGTGCCCTGAGGTATGCGAAGGTTGGTCTGACCGCCTGCGGAGGGAAGAGAAGAGTCCACGCTGAGGACAGAGGAAGAAGTGGTTCCGCCACCAGACATCAACAGTTAAGCACAGAGATTTGCGGCTCTTCTGAGTAGCTAGCGCTCCTGCAGCTGTTTCCACTGAAACAAACTCCCCCGTCACTTGGGAAAGTTGAGTACAGAGAACAGCTTTCCACTCCAATGACAACCACCCTATGGGAGAGCTGGTGCCTGGATCGCCCAGCAAATCACAGTGACACAGAGTACTAGCATGAGACGTGGGGACAGCATTGCAGCCCAGGGTGTTAAACCACCACCTAACACACTGCCATCCCATGAGTGCCAATTTGAGCTCCAGCTGTTCCACCTCTTCTTTTTTAAGATAATTTATGTATTTAAAAGGCAGGGTTACAGAGAGTGAGAGGCAGAGGTAGAAAGAGAATCGCTGGCGCCGCGGCTCACTAGGCTAATCCTCCGCCTTGCGGCGCTGGCACCCCAGGTTCTAGTCCCGGTCGGGGCACCGGATTCTGTCCCGGTTGCCCCTCTTCCAGGCCAGCTCTCTGCTGTGGCCAGGGAGTGCAGTGGAGGATGGCCCAAGTGCTTGGGCCCTGCACCCCATGGGAGACCAGGAGAAGCACCTGGCTCCTGCCTTCGGATCAGCGCGGTGCGCCGGCCACGGCGGCCATTGGAGGGTGAACCAACGGCAAAGGAAGACCTTTCTCTCTGTCTCTCTCTCTCACTGTCCACTCTGCCTGTCAAAAAAAAAAAAAAAAAAAAAAGAGAGAATCTTCCATCCACAATGGCCAGGACTGGGCAAAACCAAAGCTAGGAGCACTTCATCTGGGTCTCCCACATGGGTGCAAGGGCCCAAGTGCTTGGGACATCTGCTGCTGCTTTCCCAGGCGTATCTGGAGCAGCCAGAACTTAAACCGGCCAGCACCCATATAGGATGCCAGCACTGCAGGCCGCGGCTTTACCCACTGTACCACAGCATTGGCTCCTGCTCCACTTCTGATCCAGTTTGCTACTAATGCACCTGGGAAAGCAGTGGAAAATGGCCTGAGTGCTTGGGCCCCTGCTATCCATATGGGAGACCTGGGTGGAGATTCAGGTTCCTGGCTTTGGCCTGGCCCAGTCCTGGCTGTTGCGGTCATTTAGGAAGTGAACCTGCAGATGGAAAAGATCTCTCTCAATCTCTGTAACTCTTGCTGTCAAATAAAACAAATCTTAACAACAATAACAGGGGCTGGCGCTGTGGCACAGCGGGTTAATGTCCTGGCCTGATGTGCCGGCATCCCATATGGGCGCCGGTTCAAGACCAGGATGCTCTACTTCCGATCCAGCTCTCTGCTATGGCCTGGGAAAGCAGTAGATGGCCCAAGTCCTTGGGCCCCTGCACCCGCGTGGGAGCCTGGAAGAAGCTTCTGGCTTCAGATCAGCACAGCTCTGGACAGTGCAGCCAATTGGGGAGTGAACCAGCGGAGAGAAGACCTCTCTCTCTCTCTGCCTCTTCTCTCTCTGTGTAACTCTTTCAAATAAACAAATAAATCTTTAAAAAAAAAAAAAAGAGGGGGGATAACAACAAAGAGAGTAAGGCTATGCCGCCGGGACTGTGCTCCTTGAGCACAAGGAGTGCACACGGCTCAGAGGTGAGGGAGACAAAATGGTATGGCCCTTTCCTAGAACTTAATTTGCCATTATCTATTCCAAAAGCTTTTCCTTGTTTTAGAAGTTGTGGTAAAACACACACACACAACACTTAACCATCTCTAAGGTCGTCGTGCGGCAGGCAGGCAGTCACGCGACGGAGCAACAATCGCTTTCAGCCACAGAACGCTCTCCATCCTGAAGTGCGACTGTCACTCTCGGCGAGGCGCCCGTTCTCCCCACCCCGCTCCTGGCCACCACCACTCCATTCCGTCCGTCTGACTACTCTCAGTGCCTCCTGGGAGCAGGCTTACACGGAGCTCACCCTTTCCTGACTGGCTCCTTCAGTCTGCACAGTGTCTTCAAGTTCACTAACACTGTGACGCGTATCTGAATTTCCTATTTTCAGGCTCAATAATATTCCATTGTATGAATATAGCACATTTTGCTTACTCATCTGCTGATGGGCACCTAGTCAAAATTTACACTGTGTACTCACAGTGTTACCCAAGAATCCCATGTTGGGGACACTATCTGCTAAAAAAAAAACAAAACAAAAAAAAAACACATCAACACATAACAGTGTGTGAAATCAATACAATACGATGTGTGCTGGCAAAAAAGACCCTGGTATTCCAAATGTCCTTTAGTAGGAAAAAGGTGAAAATTACGAAACGTTAAGGATAATTATGTCGTTACTAAAAAGAATAAGCCAGAGCCATTAGAAGAAACAGCAAATCTAGAATGAGTTTGTGAGAAGAAATACAAGGACACACATGAAATTCTCAACATTATCTGAGGGAGACAGGAATGCAGAGACGACTGTTTTAAACATAGACCTCTAGGCAATAACGCGGTGACATTACAAATAAAAGTTAATTAAAAAGAAAAACGCCATTTATCCGTGAATCCACACACAGCAGAGGGAAGCAGCTGACACGAAAGCATTAGCACGCGGTGGGAGGTCTAACCGAGCACGCGGTGACAGGGCTCCCGCACCAGGGATCTCCGTCTTACCCAGCGGGTACAGGAGTTTCGGCGTTTGTCTCCGCCAAAGAGTTCCGTCTTCGTGGGAGATCACGTCATGGGGCTTGTGTTTATGAAGTTCATTGTAGAAAGACATCTTATCCAGGAAACTATACACCTGCCACGGGACAGGAAGAAACTCGGTCACACACTTCCTGCAGGACGCCGTGGGTCTCCTGCGCTCTCAGCCAGACTGTGTGCAGGTGTGCGCGGCTTACGCGAGTGGCACAGCCAACTCTGAGGCTCTGGGAGCTGCGTCTGCCCTGCTTGCCAAGTCCTCAGCATTCTCAGCACTGAGGCCCACCTCACTCCAGACAGCTGCCTCTTCAACAGTGCAGTCCTTACCACTTCAGTGACAAATGCCTGTATCACTTAGTGACAGCCGGCTGGTTCTCTCACGCACTGTCCTCTTCCAGCTACAGATGCTAGATATCTGGGAGACGCATCTGCAACAGCAGTGAGAAGCTACCTGGACACCCGCGTCCCAGGCTGTGCTGCGTGCAAGTCCCAGTCCTGCTGACTCAGCACTTCCTGCTAATCTCACCCTGGGAGGCAACAGGTAACGGCTCAGGTTCCCGGGTCCCTGCTACCTATGTGCAAGACCTGGATTGAGGCCCAGGCTCTGGCTTGGCCAAGCCCTGCTGTTGCAGGCATCTGGGGAGTGCACTAGTGGATGGAAGATTTTTCTCTGTGTCTCTTTCAATAAAATAAAAACAAGTTAAAAAAAAGAAAAGAAATTGAGGTGCCACTTTTTACATCTCTCATTCAACTTCAGAATAACTCTTGCCATAACATAATTTCAACATGGAAACCAAAACAAATTCCTAATGAAAGTTCCAAAAAAATATCTTGTGTTCTCCGCAGGGCATCTGACTGAAGAATTTACCTTTTTGGCAGTGGATTTTCCTGATACGAGAGCTCGGAGTAACTGCAGGAGTGGGGAGAGGAGATGGGGAAACATTCCACACACGCTGTCCAGAATGATCCCAAGACCAGAGGTTGGCTCCTGTGGTAGAAGAGAAATCACTGTCGGTCCAAACTGCCCCGCAATCCTCCAACAAGCCAGAATCAATCCTTCCCTTTACAGATACTCTCTTTCCCTAATAACTTAAGATTTTAACATCCTTTTCCAGTGGAAATATAAACAACTGGTTGTTAGGCCCTGAAAAGACACTGCTAGTCTATCCAGTGACCCCCAGGCACGTTCCTCTAAGACGACAACATTGCTGGGACAGGCATCTGCACAGCAGTTAGGATGCTGCCTGAGACACCACATCCCGTATCAAAGGGGGTTACTTTCCCAGCTTTGCGTCCAACCAGCTTCCTGGTAGCAGCACCTGGGAGGCAGCAGACAACGGCTCAAGTACTGGGGTCCCTGCCTGGGAGATGCAGATGGAATTCCTGGCTCCTAGCTTCAGAATGATTCAGCATTGGCTACTGTGGGTATTTGGGGAATGAACCAAAGGATAAAGGCCTGCCTGTCTGTCTGCCTTTCAAAGAAAGTGAAAATGGTGGGTAAAAAACACAACACAGTGCACCCTTAAACTACTTTTCCACTAAAGTGAAAACAGCTAACATGTCAGCATTTAGCCACCACCACCAGCAGATCCTCAAATCAAAGATGGTTTTACACCAGCGCCTCTCAGGACATTGTGGTTCTGCAAGATCGGACAGCATCTCAGGAAAAGGGCGAGACACACAGGAGTCAGGTCACGCTGTAGCACAGGGGAAACAGACGCAGGCTGACCTTAAAGTTCAGTTTAGGCTGTTGTCAATGCTAGGACCAAGAACTGGTGAGAAACGGTTCTCTCCTAAGCCAGATTCTCACTCTAGTAAGTTATGATACTAATGACTGCTAAGATGTGGTTACAGTTCTCTAATAATACTTGTAGAATCACAGGAATCTGCTCCTGTGAAAGAGGACTTGGATAACACACCGCTAACAGGGGTCAATGATTCGGGTTACAGACTCAAGTCAGATGTAAGTGGCTCCTGGCTGTCTCTCTCCAGGCATGTGACCTTGGGCAAAGCACATCACATCTCTAAGCATCACCTTTCACCACAGACTTTCTTGAAGATTAAATGAGAAGACACATATAAACATAAATACAATATATATAAATAAATCTTGTCACAAGTAACACTGGATCAAGTCTTCTGCTCTAGGGAATGTCACAGCACGGCACTCCAACATACTTACTGTTCCCCAGAACAGTTCTGGAAGAGAAGGGTCTGCCAAGACTTCACAGGCTGTATCAATTACATCCTGTTGGGGAAGGGGAGAAAATGGCTCATTTTCCCTGGTTAAGTCAGTCTATCTTTTTTATATTTTTATGTGTATGTGTGTGTGTAGAATGGAACATGCTTTTCAACAGTTTCCTAGCTTTTCTACAATTACCATATATCACTTACATAATACTACATGGAAATGAACAGCAATGAACAAGTTAACAAGGTAAACAGCACCAGTGGGGGTAGCAGAGGGACTTGGGAGTGAAGCTGGGCAGTGAAGACAGCCTCACGAAAGCCAGACACTGACCTGCTGATTGCCCAGTGTGTGCAGCTCCAGAGAGGTCAGAACGAAAGACAGAAGTCCGTAGACACACATGCACGCCGTGCTGGTGGTGCACTGCAAGCAAAGGAGGAGGAAGTCATTCTGAACACAGAGTCAGCACAACCCATCACACTAATGTCACCCTTGGGAACAAATGGGAAGAGAATCCAAAGGTTTATAACTTTTCTAGTTTACTTACAAGATCAAAGAAAAAAGAAGGCCAGAACCCCAAATATCACAACACTTGAGAGTAAAATCAAAAGCACTTTCAAAATGCGCCAGTGACAATGCGGACAGGAAAACCAAATCCAGCACCAGAGGATGTGCTGTCAGTGATGCAGCATCCGAACCACCACCAAAACAAACCAACCCGGCCGGCACAGAGGCCTGCTGGCCGAGTGTTCTCCTTTCTTTCCAACAGCCTACTTTCCAGGATGGCTTTAGGTCTACAGTAAAACTGAGTAGCAGGTACAGAGACTTCCCATTACCCTCACCTCTGCACACACACAGCCTCCCCCACCACCAACCCCCACACCGAGTGTCAGTTATGACATCGCCACTAGCACTCAAATCCCATCGCCTAGGGTTCACACTTGGCGTACGTTCCTCAATTTTGGACAAGGACAACGGCAGGTGTCATCATTCCAGTAAACCAAAGTTGCACTGCTTTCAAAATCCTCCATGCTCCATTCACCCATCTCCTTAGTCCCCCTGGCAACCACAGCTCTTTCTACTGTCTCCAGAATGGCACAGTAAATACTCTACGGTTACTTGCGACACCAGCAGCACTAGTATCCACTTCACTTATTACTACTTTATTACTACTTTCACGGTTCTGTCCCGCCCACTTCCATGCTCAACCACCAACAGCCTTAGACTCACATTGTTTCCCCCGCTGGCAAGTGACCGCAGCAGTCGCGTCAAGTACTGAAACACATTCAGCTGGATGGCCGTGCCGCCTATCTTCCGGACCACACTGCTGGTCTCTTCTGGGTTCAGGGTATGACGGAGCAGAGCCCAGGCCAGAAGCACTGGGGCATGATGTGGAATGTCCCCGAAGGTCAGCATCAAATGATCCATATCCTTCATGAGAGGAGAAAACACACTGTGTCTCCCAACGAAAAGGGACAGGATTCCTCCCAGGGGCAGGTGCCTTGTGCAGCACGCCAGATACCGGCGGGGATGCCGCGTTACGCAGCGCGGGCCTGGGTTCAGGCCCCGTGTCCTGTGAACACACACGCTGAGCAGCAGCACGTGATGGATCAACCACGCGGGTCTCTGCCACCCAAACAGGAGACCCGAATTCAGTCCCAGGACTCCAGCCTCAGCCTGGCCCAGCCCTGGCTTTTGCAGGCATGTGGGAAACTAGTAGATGGGAAATGTGTCTGTTTCTTTGCCTTTCAAATAAAGGAAATAAAATTAATTTAAAAATCCTTCAGCAGGATCCCTTAACATACTCAGTAAGCCTTTCACTCACCCACAGTGGCCTTGCCCTCCAATTGGGGTATCTTACTCTTCACAAACCTCCAGCCACCTCACTAATGCACCCTTCAATTACTCTTCCCTCTCCCACATATTTTTTCAAATAGTCTTAATGTAAGATTGTCAAGTACATATTCAAAAGGAGATTCCAGAAACTGCACCCTGCTCCTTCTTGAACTGTGTATGACTCTCCTCATCTCCTCTACACCCATCTCTGTCCTCTTGGCTCACAGGCCCCCCCACCCCAGACACCCCCAGGGTTTCCTCCCTCACCACCCCAGGAGGATGCTGCTTCCCCCCACAGTACAGCGCCCACCTCGGCCCCAGTGACTGACAGATCTGAGACTTTCCTCCACACTCACATTAACTAGTGAGGCAGAACCTCATGACTTCTAGGCCTTACGGCTGCTATTATTTTAGAGCTGATTATGTAAAACCTCAAACTCCAAAGCACTGAAAATGCTACCCTTCATGACGTTAAGTAGTTGAAAACATTAACTATGAACAATCTGAGAAAAGAACAGAGGCTCTTCCAAGTTCACCAAGTTCACCTGGCAAATCAGTCCATCCTGGGCAAACTGGTGCAGTTCTCTCCTGTCATCCAGGGCACACTTATGCAAGGACTCGATATCCATGCCTTCCACCAGAATCAGGGCACTGAAGTAGCTGGAAAGGAGAACGGCACCACGGTGTCAATTACGCGTCCTGAACCTCACTGCTGGAGGCTGCAGTAACACACGATACCTCACCGCTCTATCTCACCCTCACTATCAAAAATAACAAATTATTTACTATCCCTTTTTCTTTTTTTTTTTTTTTTTTTTTGACAGGCAGAGTTAGACAGTGAAAGAGAGAGAGAGAGACAGAGAGAAAGGCCTTCCTTCCGCTGGTTCACCCCCAAAATGGCTGCTATGGCCGGCACGTTGCACCGATCCAAAGCCAGGAGCCAGGTGCTTCCTCCTGGTCTCCCATGCAGGTGCAGGGCCCAAGCACTTGGGCCATCCTCCACTGCCTTCCTGGCCACAGCAGAGAGCTGGACAGGAAGAGGAGCAACCGGGACAGAATCCGGTGCCCCAACTGGGACTAGAACCCGGGGCGCCAGTGCCGCAGGCGGAGGATTAGCCTAGTGAGCCGCAGCGCTGGCCCTTACTATCCCTTTTCATACGAAGTCTTACAGCACCTGTGACCAGCCACATTTCCAGTACCTGTTGGTCGCATGTGCGTTTATGCCAACCACACCTGGCAGAGCCAATCTACTGCTGGTTTCTAGAACCACCACTTCCATCTGACCCAGAGAAACCTTCTCACTTCTCAAGTGGCTAGTGCAGCATGGCTCACTGAAGGAACAGGCACCAAATATGGATATTTACATGGTAATAAACAGAAATAATGGAGAAATTCAAAGCCTATCGTCTATGCCTGACATCATGGCATAGTGGGCAAAGCTACCGTCTGCAACACCAGCACCCTGTATGAATGCCAGCTCATGTCCCAGCTGCTCCACTTCCAATCCTGCTAACTGCCTGGGAAAAGCAGAAGATGGCCCAAATGTTTGGGCCCCTAGCACCCATGGGAGAAACCTAGAGGAAGCTCCTGGGTTTGGCCTGGCCCACCCCTGGCTGTTGTAGCCATCTGGGAAATGAACCAGCGGATGAAGATCTCTAACTCTTTCAAATAAAGAAATCTTAAAAAAAAAAAAAAAAGAAAGAAAGAAAGAAAGAAAGAAAGAAAGCAAGCCCATAGCCTATGACCTGAGGAAGACACCCACGCCTTGTTTATCACTCTCCTCTTAGCATTTGCACGGTGCCTGGCCTCCAACAGCTGCTCAACAAATTTTTGCTGAATGAATGGATGCCCATTTAGATGAAGACAGTAAGACAAAAGTAAAACACAACACTTTTTCTGAGACAAGAATGCTTCCCAGGGTCTTTGCTGCTTGTACGAATCGGAGCGTGGCGCCGTACTCGTTTATTTTCTCACGCACAGACTAAGAAGCACGACGTCCCCTTCGCCCTCTCACACGATCGACGTCATCAATGCTCTGAGCACCTTAAGCTTTATGACCTTCAACTCATTTGGACTTACCCAATCCGATCCACAAAAGGATCCATGGTCTCATCCACCAGATGCCTATTGGTCTGCCTACTACCAAATCCTTGTTCTTTAAACATCTTGGTTAATACTAATAAATCAGCAGGTGACATCTCAAAGTAGGCATAATAAAGGAAAATGATTTCTAGCAGCATGGACTGCTCCCGAAGGCACTGAACAAACCAGCGAGACACTTGGCGCTCAGTCTGTACAACCAACGAAGAAAAAATGGGAGAGAAATAAAGTGAGACAAAAACCATACTTTAAAAATTTTAAGTTTTTAAGCAGATGGGAGATATCTCTATCTCTAATAGACAGATCTTCAAAAAAAAAAAATTCTTTCATCCATTTTCTTAGCTACATGGTAATTATTAAATAGATATCCCATAGATTTTTTTTTAAAGATTTATTTATTTTACTTGAAAGTCAGAGTTACACAGAGAGAGGAGAACCAGAGAGAGAGAGAGAGAGAGAGAGCGAGCGAGATATCTTCCATCTGCCGGTTCACTCCCCAGCTGGAGCTTCTTCCAGGTCTCCCTTGTGGGTGGCAGGGGCCAAAGCATTTCTGCCATTTCTGCTGTTTTTCAAGGCACATTGGCAAGGAGCTGAATCAGAAGTTGGAGCAAGCAAGACTCGAACTGGCTCCAGCAACAGCCGGAGCTACACCAATCTGAAGCCAGGAGCCAGGAGCCAGGAGCTTCTTCGGGTCTCCCACTCGAGCGCAGGGGCCCAAGGACTTGGTCCATCTTCTACTGCTTTCCCAAGCCATAGCAGAGAGCTGGATCAGAAGTGGAGCAGACAGGTCTCGAACGGGCACCCATATGGAATGCCGGCACTGCAGGTGGCGGCTTTACCTGCTATTCCACAGCTCCGGGCCCCCCATAAATTATTATATCTGCCCCTTTGTTATATGTAATGCTATATACTTTACCACTGCATATAAATGCTATAATTTGTAATTATAAGCCCATTTGGACACGCATTTATGTTATTACCAATCTTTTGCTAACAAAATCATGCCATATAATGGAAAGACAAAAAATCAGCAAGACATAAATTATCAACAACACTGAACTGGCTAACATTTACAGAATGTACTACACTCAACTACTAGCAAACATACATTCTTTTTAAGCACAGATGGTACGTTCACCAAGAAACATCATATTGTGGGAAAGCACATTTTTAAAAACTACAATCTGCCTGCGACACCAGCATCTCACATGGGTGCCAGTTTGAATGGCTACTCCACTTCTAGTCCGTCTAATGCGCCTGGGAAAGCAGAGGATAATGGCCCCGTGTTTGGGCCCTGCCCCCAACATGGGAGATCTTGATGAAGCCCTTGACTTCTGACTTTGGTATGGACCAGCCACAGCCATTGCAGTCATTTGGGCAGATAACTAGAGATAGAAGATCTAACTCTTAAACTATATATTAAAACTCTAAAATATATATACATATACACATATATATATATAAAGAATATAAACATATATATAAAGACCACAATTATACAGAATGTGTTCTTTCATCATAATAGAATCAAATTAAAAATCAGCAACAGGAGTGAGAATCTGGCCGCTTCGGTCGACACACACGCGTCCTATTTCAGAGTGCTGCGTCTATTTCAGAGTGCTGCGTCTGAGCTCCATATACTCCTGACTCCAGTTTCCTGCTAAAGTGGATCTTGGGAGGCAGCAGAGAAGGCTCAAGTGACTGAGTTCACTGTCAGCCGTGAGAGAGACCAGAACGGAGTCCCTGGCTCCTACCCTAGCCCAAGCCACTGCAGGTGTCTGGGGAGCAAACCAGCAGATGCGAGCTTTCACTACCTCACACAAAAAAATTTGTTAAAAACATTAAAAAGTATATTTTAATCAGTAACATTAACATATCTAAGAAAAAATCAGGGCCGGCACTGTGGCGTAGTAGGGTTAAGCCTCTGCCTGCAGTGCCAGGATCCCTTGTGGGCTCCGGTTCGTGTCCCGGCGGCACCACTTCCAATCCAGCTCTCTACTAAAGGCCTGGGAAACCAAGTGCTTGGGCCCCTGCACCCACGTGGGAGACCGGGAAGAAGCTCCTGGCTCCTGATCGCCCCAGTGAATGGAAGACCTCTCTCTGTCTCTCCCTTTCTCTGTCTGTAACTCTGCTTCTCAAATAAATAAATCTTTTAAAGAAAAAAAAAGTTTAGAAATTCAGCATCACACTTCTTAATGCAGTTGACACTTGAACAACACATGAGTTTGAACTACACAGGTCCATTTATATGTAGATTTATTTTTTTTTCATTTACCTATTTGAAAGCAGATAGAACAAGAGAAAGATTCTTCCAAAGGCCAGTGCTGTGGCGCAGCAGGTAAAAGGCCGCCTGCAGTGCCAGCATCCTCCGTGGCTGCTCCACTTTCCATCCAGCTCTCTGCTATGGACTGGGAAAGCAACAGAAGATGGCCCAACTCTTTGGGCCCCTGCACCCGCATGGGAGACCCAAAGGAAGCTCTGGGCTCCTGGCTTCAGGTCAGCTCAGCTCCAGCTGTTGCAGCCATTTGGGGAGTGAACCAGCAGATGGACAACCTCTCTCTCTCTCTGCCTCTGCCTCTCTGTAACTCTGCCTTTCAAGTAAAATAAATGCATCTTTAAAAAAAGAGAGAAAGAATCTTCCATCCACTGGTTCACTCCCAAAATGGCCAGAGGCCAGGGCTGGGTCAGGCCAAAACCAGGAGCCTAGAACTGCATCCCAGTCTCCTATGTGGGTGGCAGAGGCCCAAGTGCTTGGTCCCTCTTCCACTGCTTTCCCAGGCAAATTTGTAGTGAGCTGAGTTAGAAGCAGAGCAGACAGGACTTCGAACTCAGGCCTATGTGAGATGACAGTGTTGCAGGCAGTGGCTTAATCTACTATGCCACAACACTGCCCCCAGCTTGTTTTTTTGTGTGTGTTTTTTTTTTCTTGTTTTTAATTTTTTTTTTTTTTTGATATGTAGCATTTTGGAAAAACTTGCATACTGTGAAGCCAACATTGAAAAAACTGAGAAAGTTAGGAATGTTATGAATGTATAAAATATGAATAGATAATAGTCTATCATTTATAAACAGAAAGTATACATAAATTATGAAGTTAAAATTTATCAAAACTTATGCACACACAGACTACTTGGAGCCATGCGGAAATGTAAACACAAAGATTCAGTTTGGATTCACAACTGCATAAAATAAACAATACAGAGGCTAGCATTGTGCCGCAGTAGGTTAAGCCACTGCCTGTGACACAGGCATCCCATACTGGCACTGGTTCATGTCCAGGGCTTCTCCACTTTCAGTCCAGCTCCCTGACGATGGCCTGGCAAAAGCAGCGGAAGACAGCCCAAGTACTTGGGCCCCAGTCACTCATTTAGGAGACCTGGATGAAGTTCCTAGGCTGGCCTGGCCCAGCTCTGACAAAACACTGCGGCCACCGGGAAAATGAAATAGCAGATGGCAGATCTTTCTCTCTAACTCTAACTTTGAAATAAATACACAAATCTTTAAAACATTTTTTTAATCAGAAACTTCTTTTGGTAAAAAGTATGAATGAGAGGCCGGCATGTGGCATAGCGGATAAAGCAGCCAGCTGTGATGTGGCATCCTATATGGGCGCAGGTTTGAGTCCCGACTGCTCCACTTCCAATCCTTCTCCCTGCTAACGGTCTGGGAAAGCAACGGAAGATGGCCCAAGTGCTTGGGTGCTTGCACCCATGCGGGAGACTTGAAAGAAGCTCCTGGCTTCAGCCTGGCCCAGCTCTGGCTGTTGTGGCCATCTGGGGAGTGAGCCAGCAGAGGGAAGCTGTCTGTGTCTCTCCCTCTTTCTCTCTCTGTAACTCTTTCAAATAAATAAAATAAATTATTACGGAAAAAAAAAAAAAGCATAATGTAGAGATAGAACTTTTTTCTAGATGGCTACCCCATGGTGTTTCCTCACCGATTTGAATGCTACCACTAATTTCCTACTGGTTTTTCGATCCACAGCTACATTTTCTATTATGCTCTATTCAAGTCTATTCCTTACTTTAAATTACTACAGCTTTATTACTTGGTAAGGTTAATTTTCCTTTTTCAATATTTTCATATTTTTATTTTTTTCAGAGCTGTATTAAATTTCTAAGTTTAATACAAACAGCCTGGGCAGTGTTGGGGCACAGCAGGTAAGCCCACTGCCTGCAATGCTGACATCAAATATTAGCGCACTGGTTTGAGTCCTGTGTCGCTTCCTGTCTAGTTCCCTGCTGACATGCCCAGGAAGGCAGCAGAAGTACCCGGCCCCTCCCACCGCGTGGGAGATGCCGACGGAATGCCAGGCTCCTGGCTGCAGCTTGGCCCAGACGCGACTGTCACAGCCATTTGGAGAGAGAACCAAAGACAGACGATCCCTTCCCCTGCTTCTCCCCTCTCTCTGTCACTCTGCCTTTCAGATAAATAAAATAAATCTTTGGAAAAAAACAAGCATACAGAAATTGGCATTTTCGAGGCTCTGGGAGTCTGAACCCAGCAGTGTGGTGTGTCTTTCCTTCGGTCATGTCTTCCTGTACACCCTTTAAAGCACTGTGAAGTTCTAGTCACTTCAGATGCTGGACTGCAGTAAGTTAATTCCTGGGAAACGTACGCTTTTGTTGCTATTTTCTGCTGGATGGCAAACTTTCTGGGGAGACATTAACAACGTATATACCACATCAGAAATGGGCTCCTTCCTTCTACCAAATATTGTAAATAGCTTCTGTGTTCTGACTGGTGTGTTTTAATAAGAATGTATTACTTTCCCAACAAAAAAGATCTCATTATTATCTAAAAATGCAAACTGGTTTAGGGCTTAGGATGAAATAACCAGCCTAATTTCACACACTTCATACAGAGTGATCGTGGGGCCGGCACTGAGGCACAGTGGGCTAAGCCACTGCTTGGGTAGCCTACATCCACATCAAAGCGCAGGTTCAAGTGCTAGCCACTTTGCTTCCAACCCAGCTTCCTGCTAACGTGCCTGGCAAGCGGACCAAAGCTCAAGTACTGGAGTTCCTACCACCCACAAGGGAGACCCCGATGAAGTTCCAGGCTCCTGACCTCAGCCCAGCACAGCCCTAGCTGCTGTGGCCACTTGGTGCACGAATAAGCAGATGGAAAACTGATCTCTCTTTCTCTCTCCCTCTCTTTCTGCCTTCCAAATAAACAAACATTTCTAAATAAACGGAAAGTGATCATAAAAAGATGAAACCTTTGGGTTTAGATAAGTTCCATTAACCGTTAAGAGAAAATATTTTGGGGGCCGGCGATGTGCCATAGCAGGTAAAGTTGCCTTCTGCAGTGCCGGCATTCCATATGGGTGCCGTTTCGAGACCCGGCTGCTCCACTTCCGATCCAGCTCTCTGCTGTGGCCTGGGAAAGCAGAAGATGGCCCAAGTGCTTGGGCCCCTGCACCTGCGTGGGAGACCTGGAAGAAGCTCCTGGCTTCAGATAAGCACAGCTCTGGCTGTTGTGGCCAATAGGGGAGTGAACCAGCAGATGGATGATCTCTCTCTCTCTGCCTCTCCTTCCCTCTCTGTGAAACTGTGACTTTCAAGTAACAATAAATAAATAAATAAATCTTTAACAACACTGTGCACTTACTCCTCATGTAGGATCTCTGTCCTTAATGTGCTGTACATTGAGACTTATGCTATAACGCGTACTCAAACAGTATATTTCACTTTGTGTTTCTATGGGGGTGCAAACTGTTGACAGCTTTACTTAATGTATACTAAACTGATCTTCTGTTTAAAAAAAAAAAAAAAAGAAGAAGAAATTATCAATTCCCAACTTGACTCTCACTGGGATTAAACATGACAATAGGTCTGATCTGATTTCATCATCATTTAAAAAATCATCTATTATTTTTTACTTTATGTTTCTGTGTGGGAGCAAACTGTTGAAATCTTTACTTAATGTATGCTAAACTGATCTTCTGTATATAAAGAGAATCGAAAATGAATCTTGATGTGAATGGAAGGGGAGAGGGAGTGGGAGAGGGAGAGGGGAGGGTTGCGGGTGGGAGGGACGTTATGGGGGGGAAGCCATTGTAATCCATAAGCTGTACTTTGGAAATTTATATTCATTAAATAAAAGTTAAAAAAAAAAAAAAAAACCAGCAACAAAAAGAACTGAAAATCTTTTGGTAAGGAAACAAATACAGTAACTGATAAAGTCAAGGAAAAAGGCCCTGAAGCAGTAGCATTACCTGAAGCCATCAGTTTTGATCTATACGACATAAACTGAAATCTGCATCTATCCTCAGTGAATGAGTGAGTAAATAACTGAACATGGAGGCCGGCGCCGCGGCTCACTAGGTTAATCCTCCGCCTTGCGGCGCCGGCACACCGGGTTCTAGTCCCGGTCGGGGCGCCGGATTCTGTCCCGGTTGCCCCTCTTCCAGGCCAGCCCTCTGCTGTGGCCAGGGAGTGCAGTGGAGGATGGCCCAGGTGCTTGGGCCCTGCACCCCATGGGAGACCAGAAAAAGCACCTGGCTCCTGGCTCCTGCCATCGGATCAGCGCGGTGCGCCGGCCGCAGCGCGCCGGCCGCGGCGGCCATTGTAGGGTGAACCAACGGCAAAGGAAGACCTTTCTCTCTGTCTCTCTCTCTCACTGTCCACTCTGCCTGTCAAAAAAAAAAAAAAATAAATAAAAAAAAAAAAAAATAAAAAAAATAAAAAAAACTGAACATGGAGCTCTAAGAGGAAACGCGTGCAACTCTGCTACAGCGCCAGACAGCACAGTCACCACATACCATGAGGGTCCCATGGGTCTCCCATGTTGGGGCTTCAGTCTGATAAAGCTCTTCAAACTGCTGTCTGTACTTTGAAACTAGCTCCTTCTCCAACTTATCAACACAGTCTGCATATTCAACCTTTTAAAAAATCAAAATAACATAATTCATTTAAAAGGGAAAATATTCAAATGAATAGGGATAATATAAAATTACTTTCAATGGTTGAATGATACTGGGTGAAAGGAACCAAAAGGATTAAAGGAGCTTACCCTATATGGGTGCCGCTCATCTTGGAAATAAGTCAGAAGGTGCAGGACACAGCGTAGAATACAGGTTCTTTCTTCATAGTAATAATCTGCAATCTGGGAAGAACCCAAAGACTAGAACCAGTTATTCACCTTTGCACAGAGATACTCAATTTTAGATCTACTGCTAATCAGAACACTTACCTGAAAATGCAAAAGTCTGATTTGAATAAAATATAATAAATTAGGCAAAAGAAGCAAAAGGTCTTCAAAATCCACATGTAAGTTATGCAAGTATTACCTCAGAATAAAATCAAGTTTCCAAAAAGGTTTTCTACCACGATTCCTCAGAACATTCAAGAAACACACAATGCTATAAAATGACAGGCCAAGGACATGAAAACAAATACAAAAACATCACTGATCTATGTCCCACTGTTCAACTAACGTGTCCGTCCTAATGTCTCTAACTAACGTGTCTGTCCTAATGTCTCTAACTAACGCGCTTAATTCTCACTAAATGAGGAGGAAACCACATCAGAACTGAGTCAAATTTCACTTCAAAGCAAGATCCTAAGTGTGAAGGTTGCTGGAGGGAGGATGGGAAATACAGGAATACAGAAAAACCAATTAAGCCTGTTGGATCTCCACACTCATGGGCCAGTTTTCACCACCAGGAGCTGAAGCCCCCCTGGGGAAGCCCCTCCGCTGGTCCAGTGAACAAAGCAGCCGGCTTCCCAGCGAGCGCGTGAGCTCCTCCACAAGGCACTCGGTGCTCGCCAGCAGAAGAGTCAAAAGCCAGCAAAGCTCGAGAGAACAAGGTCGGCTGGCGCCGCAGCTCACTAGGCTAATCCTCCGCCTTGCGGCACCGGCACACCGGGTTCTAGTCCCGGTCGGGGCGCCGGATTCTGTCCCGGTTGCCCCTCTTCCAGGCCAGCTCTCTGCTGTGGCCAGGGAGTGCAGTGGAGGATGTCCCAGGTGCTTGGGCCCTGCACCCCATGGGAGACCAGGAGAAGCACCTGGCTCCTGGCTCCTGCCTTCGGATCAGCGCGGTGCGCCAGCCACGGCGGCCATTGGAGGGTGAACCAATGGCAAAGGAAGACCTTTCTCTCTGTCTCTCTCTCTCTCTCACTGTCCACTCTGCCTGTCAAAAAAATAAATAACAAAAAAAAAAAAAAAAAAAAGAGAGAACCAGGTCACGAAGTCGTCACCAATTTGACAGCACAGAATTAAAATGGGTACTGCACTGACCTTCAGGATCAAGGCCTGGCTCTGTCTCTCATCCTGCAGGACCACCTGAAGGAAACAGAACAGTTAAGAAGTCACCCTGCAAGTCAAAGCTCCGGTAGCAAAGGAAAAGTTAGAAACTCTGCCTCATCCTTCAGGGTTATGATGGCCTGGAGTGGGCATTTAGCCTGGTGGTGAGTTGCCCTTGTTGGGGCTGGCACCACGGCGTAGCGGGTAAAGCCACTGCCTGCAGTGCCAGCATCCCATCTGGGCGTCGGTTCAAGTCCCGGCTGCTCCACTTCCGATCCAGCTCTCAGCTGTGGCCTGGGGAAGCAGTGGAAGATGGCCCGAGTCGTTGGGCCCTGCACCCAAGAGGGAGAAGCAGAAGAAGCTCCTGGCTCCTGGCTTCGGATCAGCCCAGCTCCAGCCCTTGAGGCCAACTGGGTAGTGAGCCAGCGGATGGAAGACCTCTCTCTCTCTCTCTCTCTCTAAGCCTCTTCTTCTGTTTTTAAATAAATCAATAAATTAAAAAAAAAAAAAAAAAGAGTGTCTGGGTTTGATTCCTGGTTTCAACTCCTTATTTTAGCTTCCTGCTAAAGCAGACCCTGAGAGGCAGTGCTAATGCTTAACTGGGTTCCTCCCACCTACACGGCAACCTGGATCTAATTTCTCCCCCCACTCTCACCAGAGCCTGGCCCAGCCAAGCCCCAGCTGGGGAACAAATCAGTTGATAGGACCTTTGTCTCTCTGTGCCTCTCAAGTGAAAAATAAAAATTAGGGGCTGGTGTCGTGGCACAGTAATTTAAGCCACCACTTGCCACGTCAGCATCATCTCTATCAGAGTGCCTAGTTCAAGTCCCAGCTATTCCGCTTGCAATCCAGCTTCCTGCTTACGCACCTGGGAGTACAGCGGAAGGTGGCTCAAGTACTTGGGCTCCTGCCATCCATGCGGGACACCAGGATGGAGTTCTTAGCTCCTGGCATCAGACCTAACTGTTGTGGCCATTTGGGGAATGAATCAGCAAATGGAAGATCTCTCTGTCCCTCATCCTTTCAATACACAAATAAGTCTTTTCTGAAAAATTAAAAATCCAAGGGCCAGTGCTGTGGCATAGCAGGTTAAGCTGCCGGCATCCCATATGGGCACTAGTTTGGTTCCCAGCTGCTCCACTTCCAATCCAGCTCTCTGCTAACGCACCTGGGAAAGCAGCGAAAGATGGTCCAAGTGCTTGGGCCCCTGCACCCACATGGGAGATCCAGAAGAAGCTCCTGGCTCCTGGCTTCAGCCTGGCCCAACTCCACTGAATTCAGCCATTTGGGGAGTGAACCAGCGAATGGAATATCAATCTCTCTAACTCTGCCTTTCAAATAAAATAAATGTCTTTTTTAAAAAAAATACTAAAAATCTAATAAAATTTCTTTAAAGTTGTAACAGCCTGATTCTGTAAATATTTTGCTTAAATGCACCCAAAACTGGGCTCCAAAGCACAGTGCCTCTCTTATCTCAGGTTCTTCGTATATAAAATGCAGGTCTGGGAACCGGTACTGTGGTGTAGTGGATAAAGCCACTGCTTGCAGTGCTGGCATCCCATATAGGCGCCAGTTCGAGTCCCGGCTGCTCCACTTCCAATCCAGCTTCCTGTTAATGCACCTGGGAAAGCAGTGGAGGATGGCCCAGGTGCTTCAGCCCCTGCACCCATGTGGGAGTCCCAGAAGCTCCTGGCTCTAGCTTTGGATCAGGCCAGCCCCGACTGTTGTAGCCATTTGCAGAGTGAACCAGCAGATGGAAGATATTTCTGTCCTCTCCTTCTCTCTAACTCTACCTTTCAAAATAAATAAACAAATCTTTAAAAAAAAAAAAAAAAAAAAAGTGGGCCTGGGTAGAATGGCCATTTTCCCAAAACATTTTCTTCATGTTTTCAAAGATTTGTTTATTTGAAAGGCAGAGTGAGAGAGACAGAAAGGGATCTTCTATCTGCTGGTCCACTCCCCAGATGGCCACAATGGTCAGGTCTGTGCCAGGCCAAAGCCAAGAGCCAGGGAATTTTCCAGATGAGGGGCTGGCACTGTGGAGCAGTGGGTTAAGCTGCCCTCTGCAGCGCCAGCGTCCCATGTGGGCATCAGTTCGTATCCCAGGTGCTCTACTTCCCATCCAGTTCCCTGCTGAGTGCCTGGGAAGTGGCAGAGGATGGCCCAAACGCGTGGGTCCCTGCTCCACGTGGGCTATCCAGATGAAGATCCTGACCCAGCCTTGGTTGCTGCGGCCATCTGGGAAGCGGACCAGCAGATGGAAGATCACCCTCCCCTTCTCTGTCTCTCCCTCTCTCACTGTAACTCTTTCAAATAAATTAAAAAAAAAAAAAAAAAAAAAGATTCCCTTATGGCTGGCAGGAACCCAAATACTTAGGTCATTTTCTACTGCCCTCCTAGATACATTAGCAGGAAACTGGATCAGAAGTGGAGTAGCTGGGACTCGAATCCACACTACAATATGGGATGCCAGTATCGTAAGCCGTGGCTTCACCCACAGAACAACGCTGGTCCCCCAAATCCTTTTCAGAATCTCTGACATCCTGAGGTGGACATTTAGCCCACTGGTGGAAACGCATGTGTTCCCACATTAACATGCTTAGTTTTGTTTTGTTTTGAAGTTTATTTTAGAGTCAGAGTTACAAAGAGAGATCTCCCATCCACTGGTTTATTCCTCAAATGGACGCAATGGCCAGAGTTGGGCCAGATTAAAGCTGGAGCCAGGAGCCAGGAGCCAGGAGCCAGGAGCCAGGAGCCAGGAGCCAGGAGCCATGCGGGTGCAGCAGCCCAAGTACTTGGGCACCTGTTGCTGCTACTCCCAGGCCATGAACAAGGAGCTGCACTGGAAGTGGAGCAGTCAGCCAGGATGCCGGCATTGCAGGCCGCGGCTTAACCCAATACTCCAACCCACCCTCCAAGCAGTGTCAACCAGTGTGCCGAATGCCCACTCTTCCATTTCCACTTTTCACAGAAGTACTAGCACGTGTTCTTGCTTCATTCACTACTGCACAGTGCAGGCCCCTGCTCCACTTCCTCCCAGCTCTCTGCTGTGGCCTGGGGATGCAGCAGAGGATGCCCAGGTCTGTGGGCCCCTGCACCCACACAGGAGACCCAGAAGCTCCTGGCTCCTGGCTTCAGACTGGCTCAGCTCTGGCTGTTGTGGCCATTTGGGGAGTGAACCAGCCAACAGAAGACCTTTCTCTCTGTCTCCCTCTCACTGTCTGTAACTTTACCGCTCAAATAAATAAAATCTTAAAAAAAAAAAAAAAAAAAAAAAAAAAAACACCTGTGCCAAAAACCCTATACTATCCAAAACCAACAAGGACAAAAGATACAGGCGGCCGAGAGGAGCTGGACGCAGCTACAAACCTTCAGTGAGTCCCGCGTGCCCCTGTAATCCTCTTGGAGGTAACAGTGGAGTAACTGCACGCTCTGTTCTTCATCAAGACCCTGAAATGCAGACTTGTAAGTGGAGAGCAGTGCAGCTACTAAGACTCAAAGCATCCAACCACGTGTTCTCCACAAGCACAGACCCTGAATCAACAAAAATCCTTCCAGAGCTTGCACACAACACAGCAATTTCAATCCAAACAGGAAGAAGAGCCAGTAAACCGACACACAATTCCCATGACAAAGCTACAGGCAACAACTGCGCTAACTGGCTAAGCTCATCAGCTCAGGAACAGGCATTACCTGGGCTTCTAAAAAAGAAAATGCTACATATTTAAATAAACACTTACTCGACTTAAAGATCATTACTTCGCTTTGTACCTGTTAGGAGAGCTGCCAATTTGAGTATTTCTAAGACCAATATGTTCAATGTAACCCCCCAAACTGTAATAGACTGAATTTCCAATGAAAATCACTAACAATAGCACACGCACATTCACTGCCGGTAACACATGAAAGCAGGGCGAGTTTTCACTTACCAAAAACTTGCTGATTCTTAACCCCAGCTCCTTCAGTGGTGAAGCTACATCTTTATTAGCTTTTACTTTCTCAGCTGAACTTGAACTATAAAAAGAACAGTGGATCATGCTTTCAATCTCAACAACTCTAGGGTTTATGATAAAAGTATGTAAAGATTTTTACAAGATTTTTTTTCTGTTCTTTAGGTATCTACAAAATATATACGCATACATTCACCTCAACACACTTTATAAACAGAGGTGGTTATGCCTAGGTAATAAAAATATACCATGTGCCTGTTAGGAAACACAGTAATAACAATATTATTTGTAGATTCATTAGGTTACATTACTTATTCTGAACCTTATAGCTATCCTGGAAAGTAAATATTACTATAGTCATTTACAAATAAAATTAACACAACACAAATAATTTACCAAATACCCTACAGCTATTAAGAAGTGAGAGGCCAGCATGGTGGCACAGCAGATTAAGCCACTGCCCACATCCCATGAGCGCACCCCAGCTGCTCCACTTCTGATCTGGCTCCCTGCTAATGTGCCTGAAAAGGCAGCGGAAGATGGCTCAAGTATCTGGGCTCCTGCCACCCATGTGGGAGGACTCAGATGGAGTTCCAGGCTCTTGGCTTTAGCCTGGCCCAGTCCCAGCCATGGACGATATCTTTCAGTCTCTCCCTCCTCCTTCCTCCTTCCTCCCCCCTCCCCCTCCCCCTCCCTCTCAACTCCACCTTTCAAATAAATAAATAAATCCTGGCCACCGCCGTGGCTCAAGAAGCTAATCCTCCGCCTGCGGCACCGGCACCCCAGGTTCTAGTCCCGGTTGCTCCTCTTCCAGTCCAGCTCTCTGCTGTGGCCTGGGAAGGCAGTGGAGGATGGCCTAAGTGCTTGGGCCCTGCACCTGCATGGGAGACCAGGAGAAGCACCTGGCTCCTGACTTCGGATCGGCGCAGTGCGCTGGCCGTAGAGGCCATTTTGGGGGTGAACCAATGGCAAAGGAAGACCTTTCTCTCTGTCTCTCTCTCTCTCACTGTCTAACTCTGCCTGTCAAAAAAAAAAAAAAAGAAGAAAAGTAAAAAAATAAATAAATAAATCTCTAAAAAAAGGCAACCTGAAAGCTGGAATGAAGTATAAAATACATAATAAACTTGAGTCTAGACTAATAGAAATGATGAGTGAATAAATGGAGGAATTGTAACTCACATACACAGATACCACCCCCTTCAGGAGGTGCAGTATAATTCTACCACCACCTGCACCGAGAAGGCTGCGCTTACTGACTCACTGCTAAAGAACAGAGTAAGGTAAGGGGAAAAACAACCCTACAGAGGAGAAACGTGGCAAACGCTACTTTACCCAACTGCCCACGTTCCCATCAGCAGAGATCTCAGGAGGGTGACACACGCCTTCTAGTAAGAACGGCACCTCAACTCTATGTTCTCCCCAAAATCCACAACTCCAGTCTACTGACGAGGAACACGTCAGGCAGCTCCACACTGAGAGCATACTATGACATACTATGACATGCTCAACCAGTCCTCCTGAGAACCACTCAAGGTCATGAAAACCAAGGAAAGACTAAAGCGTCGCCACAGCTGAGAGGAAAGGAAGGATGGGGTCTAGCCAGTGTCTGCGACACAGGTTCGAGTGCTGGCTGCTCCACTTCCACTCCAGCTCCAGCTAATGGCCTGGGAAAGCAGTGGAAGTACTTGGGCCCCTGCCACCCACGTGGGAGACAGATGAAGCTCCTGGCTTTCGCCTGACCCAACGCTAGCTGTTACAGCCATCTGAGGAGCAAACAGTGAATGCAAGTTCCGTCTCTCCCGGTCTCTGTGGCTCTTTCTAAATAAATCTTTTTAAAACAACAATAAAAAGGAGGGTGGTAAGCTGTCACTTCGGATGCTTGCATCCCATATCGGAGTGCCTAGTTCAAGCTTCGGTGCCTCTATTTCGGATCCAGATTCCTATTAATATGCCTAGGAAGTCAGTGGTTGATGGCCCAACTGCTTGGATTCTTCCATCCACCTGGGAGACCCAAATGGAGTTCCTGACCCCTGACTTGGGCCTGGCCCAGTGCAGCAGTTCTGGGCATTTGGGGAGTAAATGAATGGATGGAATCTCTCTCTCTCTCTCCCTATTGCTTTGTCTTCCAAATAACTCTTAGAAAAAAAAAAAAAAAGGGGGGGTGGGGGCAGTGCTGTGGCATAGCGGGTAAAGCCTCCACCTGCAGTGCCAGCATCCTGTATGGGTGCCAGTTCGAGTCCTGGCTGCTCCACTTCCCATCCAGCTCTCTGCTGTGGCCTGGGAAAGCAGTAGAAGATGGCCCAAGTCCTTGGGCCTCTGCACCCGAGAGGGAGACCCAGAAGAAGCTCCTGGCTCCTGGCTCCTGATCAGCACAGCTCCAGCCATTGCAGCCAACTGGGGAGTGAACCATCAGATGGAAGACCTCTCGCTCTCTGCCTCTCCTCTCTCTGTGTAACTCTGACTTTCAAATAAATAAATAAATAAATCTTAAAAAAAAAAAAAAAAGGTAAATGACCCTAGCCCTACAAGTGCATTATTTTAATTCCCTTAGCAAACAATCTGTGTATTCATCCACCACAGTCTCTATGATCTGCAGCAAACAGACAAACAGAAAAGGAATGAGGGGGGCTGGCACGGCAGCACAGCGGGTCAGCTGCTGCTTCCAGTGATGGTGGCGTCCCACCACGACAGCACCACGTCCTAGCTGCTCTGCTTCCGATCCAGATTCCTACTGATCCACCTGGGAAGGCAATGAAAATAACCCAGGTGCTTGGGCCTTGTCACCCACGTGGGGGACCCAGACGGAGTTCCTGTGAATGGAATGTATTTCAAGAAGAAATTTCCCTTTCTTTCAATAGACAAAAAAAAAAAAACGCACTGCTCTTTCCCACTGGTGATTAGATTACATTCTGACGCCTGCACCCACTCCTAGCTCCGCAACAGCACAAAGGCACCTGAGGATGGATGCACCGCCGCCAGCATACTCCGAGCCGACACTGGGACCGCCTTACCTGGGAGGTCTGTAGTAAGAAAGCCCCGCTAACAACCGCTGCCAATGTTTATTCAGTTCTGCCTCTATCTGATTCTGGAAAAGAAAAAGGCAATTTATACAAAAGCAGTTTTAATCAGACACCAGGATACGACTCTTAACTCCTTTTAATATGTGTTTTTCCCACAGCTGGAATAATTTTGAATCCAGAATTCGTTCCCTAACATTGTAGCATAATAATTTAACCTTATCATAAAAACCTTGATAAACATACTTTTTTCTTTTAAGATTTATTTACTTATTTGAAAGTCAGAGTTAGAGAGATTCAGAGGCAGAGAGAAAGAGGTCTTCCATTCGCTGGTTCACTCCCAAAATGGCAGAAACAGCCTGGGTTTAAAACAGGCCAAAGCCAGGAGCTGCATCTGGGTCTCCCAAGCGTGTGCAGGGGCCCAAGGACTTGGGCCACCTTTCACTGCTTTCCCAGGCGCATCAGCAGGGAGCTGAACTGGAAGTGGAGCAGCTGGGACTCAAACCAGTGCCCATAGGGGATGCTGGTGCTGCAGGCAGCAGCCCAACGTGCTGTGCCACAGGGTCGGCCCCGGTAAACATACTGTCCGGTCGTTGCATGCTATCTTATCAAGTGACTAGATCAAAATTTATTTACCATTCCTTTCATGTTAGATACACTTATAGTTACTATAATTCTTTATTAAACAATTTTATGATGGTGAAGAGCTTTGCACACAAAACTATTTTCAGGTTTTTGTTTTTTTTTTTTTTAAAGATCTATTTATTTATTTAAAAGTCAAGAGTTGCACAGAGAGGGAAAGAGAGGCAGAGAGAGAGAGGTCTTCCATCTGCTGGTTCACTCCCAAATTGGCTGCAAATGGCCAGAGTTGCACCAATCTGAAGCCAGGAGCCAGGAGCTTCTTCCGGGTTTCCCACACAGGTGCAGGGGCCCAAGGACTTGAGCCATCTTCTACTGCTTTCCCTGGCCATAGCAGAGAGCTGGATTGAAAGTGGGGCAGCCGGGACTCGGTGCCCATATGGGATGCTGGCACTGCAGGTGGTGGCTTTACCCACTACACCACAGCACCAGTCCCCAGTTATTTCTTACAATACATTTTCATAATTGGAATCATCAGATAAAGGAATATCAAAAAATGTTACAGGGGCAGGCATTGAAGCATGGTGGGTTAAGTAACCTTTGGGACACATGCACCCTGCATCAGAGTGCCAACTGACTCCCAGCTCCTCTACCTCTGATCCAGCCTCTTGGAAGGCAACAGATGATGGCTCAAGTGCTTGGGCCCTGCCACCCATGTGGGACACCTGGATGAAGTTCCAGGCTTCCGGCTTTGCCATGATCTAGGCCCAGCCGTTGTGGACAACTGAGGAGTATATCAGTGGATGGAAGATCTCTCTCTCTCTCCTTCACTTTGCCTCCAAATGAAAATAACTTTTTTTCTTAAAGTAGGCTCTAAAATGGATATAATATTCATTTTGTTACTTCTAGTAACAATAATAGTAATCGAAGGTAATCTTTTTTAAAATATTTATTTATCTGCTTAAAAGTCACAGAGACAGAGAGGGAGGAAGAGAGAGAGAGAGAATCTTTCATCTACAGGATCATTTCCCAAATGGCCACAACAGCCAGTGCTGGACCAGGCCAAAACCAGGAGCCAGGGGCGTCATCCTGTTTCCACATGTGGGTGGCAGGTGCTCGAGCACATGGGCCATCAACCGCTGCCTTCTCAGGCACATTAGCAGGAAGCTGGACAGAGTGGAAGAGCCAGGACTTGAACCAGCACTCTGGTGGCTTAACCTCTGAGCCACAGTGCCAGTCCCTGGATGTAATCTTAACACTTATCCTTAGGACACCCAAGGACAAACAGGAAGCACTGTTCTTCACTGATTATTTGTTTGCAAACCTTCTACAAACCACCGCCGCTAAGAGCTAGAGGAGGCTGATGAACGGGAAGGAAAGGCGCGCAGAGAAAGACCGGAGTCTCAGCCTGAGGGGGAGACAGGTATCTGTACCCCTGCTCGCAGCAGCCAACACTCAGTGCCGCTGAGACACCTTTGTCAAAGGGAGATTCAGAACACGTCAGCAGCCGGGCTACGGGACAAGTTCCCATGCCTGCGGAGAGCAGGGACTGCGTAACACACAGTTTCAGAAGTAAAAATACGTTTCACTCCCTACTTCAAAGACAAGGAAGGTAGTTTTGTGCTGTTCACTACACAAAGAATCCACAGAAACCACAAGAACATTACCCTTACCAGTTCTCTGAGAGCTGACCTTCCAAGCAGGATTGTCCACAGCTCTCTACTGCTCCTGAAAAATGAGAGAAACACGGGTAATTGTGCTTTCAGATTATATACGAACCTGACTACACCACCTCACAGCTATTTCATCACCGTGGTGTAGTAGGTTAAGCCTTTTTTTTTTTTTTTTTTTTTTTGACAAGCAGAGTGGACAGTGAGAGAGAGAGAGACAGAGAGAAAGGTCTTCCTTTGCCGTTGGTTCACCCTCCAATGGCCGCCACGGCCAGCGCGCTGTGGCCGGCGCACCGCGCTGATCCGATGGCAGGAGCCAGGTGCTTCTCCTGGTCTCCCATGGGATGCAGGGCCCAAGCACTTGGGCCATCCTCCACTGCACTCCCTGGCCACAGCAGAGAGCTGGCCTGGAAGAGGGGCAACCGGGACAGAATCCGGCGCCCCGACCGGGACTAGAACCCGGTGTGCCAGCGCCACAAGGCGGAGGATTAGCCTAGTGAGCCGCGGTGCCGGCCTAGGTTAAGCCTATTAAGCCTATGCCTTCAGCATGGGCATCCCATAGGGGCACCAATTTGAATCCTGACTACTCCACTTCTGATCCAGCTCTCTGCTATGCCCTGGGAAAGCAGTAGAAGAAGGCCTAAGTCCTTGGGCCCCAGCGCCCCCACGGGAGCTCCAGAAGAATCTCCTGGCTTCAGATCAGCACAGCTCAGGCCATCGCAGCACCTCTCTCTACCTCTCTGCCTCTACCTCTCTGTAACTCTGCCTTTCAAATAATGTTTAAAAACAAACAAAAAATACATCGTTTAGAGTCCCTGCCACCACTGAGTCACCACATATACTTCCCACCATGTACTTTCCCCAGGTCTTTCTCTCACTCATGACTCTGGAACTGCACTAAACATATTTTTAGGCTTTTTTAAACCTAGAACTAACTCTCAAAATATAACCATTAAGAAATTATTTCGGGGCCAGCACTGTGCTGCAGTGGGTTAAAACATGCCCTGCAGAGCACCAGTTCAAGTCCTGGCTACTCCACTTGTGATCCAGCTCCCTGCTAACGCACCTGAGAAAGCAGCAGAGGACACAAGCACTTGGACCCTTGGACCCACGTGGGAGACCCGGATGAAGCTCCTGACTTCAGTCTGGCCCAGCCCTGGTCCTTGCGGCCATCTGGGGAGTGAACCAGTGGATGGAAGGCTTCCCTCTCTCTGCCTCTCACTCTCTGTAACTCTTTCAAATAAATACTTAAGTCTTTAAAAAAAAAAAAAAAAAATTATCTCAAGGGGCCAGTGTTGTGGCATAGCTGGTTAAGCTGCTGCCTGTGACCCTGGAATCCCCTAAAAGCACTGGCTAGAAAGTGAACCAGCAGATGGAAGATAACTCTCCCTCTCCCTCTCCCTCTCTCCCTCCATTAACTCTGCCTTTCAAATAAACAAATCTTTTAAAAAATTATCTCAAAAATGAGTTATTAGAAAAAGGAGAAAGATTATACTTTGTAAGATCTCAAATCAGTTTCTAGAATAGTAACCTAAAATAGTTAACACTGCTTAGATGTCTATCTGCAAGAGAAAAAAATGAAAAGTTTTCTAATGAAATATACCAAACATTGAGCAAGAAGAATGCAAGGTATGGTAATTACGTGGATAAACTGGAAAACATATCCCCATTAACTCCGGGCTCCAGATCAGTGCAGCTCCGGCCGCTGTGGCCATCTGGGGAGTGAACCAGCGGATGGAAGACCTCTCTCTCTCTCTGCCTCTCCTCTCTGTGTAATTCTTTCAAATAAATAAATAAATCTAAAAAAAAAAAAAAAAAGACTATAACACAAAGCATGAAGTCTGTAAAAACTATCTTTCAGGGTTTTCCCATCAAAGAGGATTAAAGACATCTAAACATCACAAATCTTTTTTCCAAGGAGTAATGCTTTTAAAAAAAAAAAAAATATGGAACGCTTCACGAATCTGTGTGTCATCCTTGCACAGGGGCCATGCTAATCTTCTCGTATCATTCCAATTTTAGTACATGTGCCGCCGAAGCGAGCACGGGTTAATGCTAAGAAAAAAATTTGAGGGCTGGCACTGTGGCATAGCGGGTAAAGTCGCAGCCTGCAGTGCCGGCATCCCATATAGGCACCGGTTCAAATCCCAGCTGTTCCACTCCTGATACAGCTCTCTGCTATGGCCTGGGAAAACAGAAGATGGCCCAAGTCCTTGGGCCCCTGGACCTGCGTGGGAGACCAGGAGGAAGCTCCTGGCTCCTGGCTTCAGACTGGCGCAGCTCCAGCCATTGCAGCCAATTGGGAAGTGAACCCAGGATGGAAGACCTTTCTCTCTCTCTGCCTTTCCTCTATGTAACTCTGGCTTTCAAATAAATAAATAAATCTTTAAAAGAAAATGATGTTTCTTGGAAGAAAAAAAAATTTTGATTTATTTATTTTAAAGGCAGAGTTGCAGAGAGAGAGGTTCACACCGCAGATGGCCACAACAGCCAGGGCTAGGCCAGGCAGAAGCCAGGAGCCAAAAGCTTCATCCAGCTCTCTCACGCAGGTGACAGGGCTCAAACACTTGGGCTCCACTCCACGCTGCTTTTCTCAGGCCATTAGCAGGGCACTGACTTGCAAGCAGAGCAGCCAGGACATGAACCAGTGCTAGTGCTGCAAGCGGCGACCTTAGCCAGAATGCCAGAATGCGGGCTCCCTTTTTTTTTTTTTTTTTTTTTTGACAGAGTGGACAGTGAGAGAGAGAGACAGAGAGAAAGGTCTTCCTTTGCCGTTGGTTCACCCTCCAATGGCCGCCGCGGCCGGCGCACCACGCTGATCCGATGGCAGGAGCCAGGTACTTCTCCTGGTCTCCCATGGGGTGCAGGGCCCAAGCACTTGGGCCATCCTCCACTGCACTCCCGGGCCACAGCAGAGAGCTGGCCTGGAAGAGGGGCAACCGGGACAGAATCCGGCGCCCCGACCGGGACTAGAACCCGGTGTGCCGGTGCCGCAAGGCGGAGGATTAGCCTAGTGAGCCGCGGCGCCGGCACGGGCTCCCATTTTTGACGACAGGAAGAGCCAATGTTTGCTGCACTGCATTAGGTCCTGTGCTCCTCAGCTTAGCACCTCGTCTTACTGAATTGTCAGCTTACTTCTGAGCAGATACTGTCATTATCCTCATTATCTCATCAGGAAACCGAGGTTTCAGAGTGCCTCGCTTCCTAAAGTCACAAATATAACTTGTAACGGAGCCAGCGTTGGAATCCAGGTTTGCATGACCTCAGAGCTTAGCCATTACATTGCCATCTGCCTCACGCCACACCCAAAAATTCATCCTGGAGGCAGGCAGAGCACACCGTGACACGGTGGCAGGCACAGGACAGGCCTGAGGAAAACATGCTGGATGAATGAACACCAAAGGAAGGCATCTGTCCCTTTCAGCCCTCGATCTAACTGGAACATGATAAACAGGAAAAAATAAGGAATGTGGGGAAGGCCGAGATGAGGCATAATAAAAGAGAAAATGGTAGTTTATCAGGAAGGAAATATTTCTGGGAATAAGCATTACTGGTTTTTTTTTTTTTAAAGATTTATTTTATTGGGCCGGCGCCGCGGCTCACTAGGCTAATCCTCCGCCTAGCGGCGCCGGCACACCGGGTTCTAGTCCCGGTCGGGGCGCCGGATTCTGTCCCGGTTGCCCCTCTTCCAGGCCAGCTCTCTGCTGTGGCCCGGGAGTGCAGTGGAGGATGGCCCAAGTGCTTGGGCCCTGCACCCCATGGGAGACCAGGAGAAGTACCTGGCTCCTGGCTCCTGCCATCGGATCAGCGCCGTGTGCCGGCCTCAGCGTGCTGGCCGCGGCGGCCATTGGAGGGTGAACCAACGGCAAAGGAAGACGTTTCTCTCTGTCTCTCTCTCTCTCTCTCACTGTCCACTCTGCCTGTCAAAAAATAAATTAAAAAAAAAAAAGATTTATTTTATTTATTTGAAAGAGAGTTATAGAGAGAAGTAGAGAGAGACAGGGAGGTCTTCCATCTGCTGATTCATTCCCCAGACGGCTACAACGGCCGGAGCTGCGCTGATCCGAAGCCAGGAGCTTCTTCTGGGTCTCCCACGCAGGTGCAGGGGCCCAAGCACTTGGGCCATCTTCCACTGCCTTCCCAGGCCACAGCAGAGAGCTGGATCGGAAGAGGAGCAGGCGGGACCAGAACCAGCACCCATATGGGATGCCGGCACTTCAGGCCAGTGCGTTAACCTGCTGAGCCACAGCGCCGGCCCCACATTACTGGTTCTTTAATGGCTTAGAAATAATGAGAATACAAATAGGTCTCAGACCTCCCCGATGTTCGTAAGCTCAGGGTTGGGAACGACAAAGAACATGAAGTCCACGCCACGCAGACTCCTCAGAAAGCAAGCACCGAGGCGGGGATGCCAACAGTTAGCGCTTCCAGAGGAATGGAGCCACGGAGGAGAGACGGTGCTCTGATCGACCGAGGGAGGAGAGGCCTCACCTCAAACTGGGACCTGAAGCTTTGACCAGCCGATTCTCAAGACGCAAGACACGAGTGGAACCCGTGATGGTCATCTGAATTCCCAGAGAAACATCTTCTCTACGGATTTTCAAGGAAGTAAGTACTTCTATGTGCTGCAGTATCTCTGATTCACTTGCATAGTAAATTTTTTTTTTTTTTTTTTGACAGGCAGAGTGGACAGTGAGAGAGAGAGACTGGGAGAAAGGTCTTCCTGTGCCGTTGGTTCATCCTCCAATGGCCGCCACGGCCAGCGCGCTGTGGCCGGCGCACCGCGCTGATCCAATGGCAGGAGCCAGGTGCTTCTCCTGGTCTCCCATGGGGTGCAGGGCCCAAGCACTTGGGCCATCCTCCACTGCACTCCCCGGCCACAGCAGAGAGCTGGCCTGGAAGAGGGGCAACTGGTCCTGAATCAGGTGCCCTGACCGGGACTAGAACCTGGTGTGCTGGCGCCGCAAGGCGGAGGATTAGCCTAGTGAGCCACAGCACCGGCCTGCATAGTAAATTTGAGCTAGGTATGAGAAAAAAACTAAAGCGCAGACATTAAATAACTAGCCTAAAATACAAAATTTTAAATGCACTGACTTCTGATCCAACATTCCAGCAGACAAGGAACTCTGTTTCTAAAACACATACAGTTGGGGTCGGTGCTGTGGCGCAGATTAAAGCCCTGGCCTGCAGTGCCAGCATCCCATGTGGGCAACGATTCGAGTCCCGGCCGCTCCACAGCTCCCTGCTGTGGCCTGGGAAAGCAGTGGAGGATGGCCCAAGTGCTTGGCCCCTGCACCCGCGTGGGAGACCCGGAAGCAGCTCCTGGCTCTGCGTCAGTTCAGCTCTGGCCGTTGTGGCCATTTGGGGAGTGAGCCGCTGGATGGAAGACCTCTCTCTTTCTGGTTCTACATCTCTCTGTAACTCTAGCTTTCAAATAAATAAAATTAATACAAAAAAATTAAAACACAGAACACATGCAGTTCTGGGACACAGGAAGTTCTCTTCCTTGAGAGGCATCTGGATGGATCCTTTGAACTACCAGGAAGCCGTACTCGTTGCACGGTGAGTCCCGCGGTCGAAGGCTGACTCGGCCACCCCGCTGTGGCGAGGCTGATTCACAGGGACACCGAACACAAGCAGCGGCTGGGGCCGGGTCCAGGCCCGGGTTCCGACGCTGCGAGAGCGCCCCAGCCTATCAGAGCGTCTGCCGAGTTCTCACTCCACTTCCTGCCAAAGCGCGTGAGGCGCAGGTGCCTGGGCGCCTGCCCCCGGGGGAGACTCTGCCTCGCGGCCTCACCGGGCTGTCCAGGCATCTGATCAACCTGGGGCTGTCTCTGGCAGGCCAGGGCGGCTCTTGTGTGTAAACAAAGTTTAGCAGCAAAAGTTCTTCAAACTCCAGTTCTTTTTCTTTCTTTCTAAACACAACCACACCTCGCCGACTTCCACCTGGAGAACCCAAGGGACCTGAGGCTACACTCGGGCCAAGCCCCACCGGAGCGCCAACCACGTCCTGCCTACTCCCCCTGCTGCCGCACCTGCACCTGCGAGGCGGGAGGCAGCGCCAGGGCCGAGCCCAAGCCCCTGCCACCTGAGCCTGGCTCGGCCCTGGGAGGGCGCTCTCGCCCTCTCCCCAGCAGTTTCAGATAAAACACACGCACAAGGCAGCTAAAATGCCAATATGCAAACTTTCTCGGAGGCCACGGACAACGCTCCCCAAACTGAGCTGCGAGGCATCCCTGCGCGTGGGGCAGGCGCCAGTTCACCCCACACACGCACCGCCCTTCCCACGAACACGCGCTTCCCGGCGGCCTTCCGAGCAAGCAGGGGCTCCGAAACCGGGCGACAGGCACCCGCGGCTCAGTCCTCACTCTCCCCGAGGCTGGGCCCGGGATGCAGGTCGCCCGCTGCCACAGGCCCAGGACAGTCCCGGGGCGGGCGACGCGCCGTCCCCAAGGCAGAGCGGAGGAGCGCGCCGGCCCAGCTCCCCCGGCCACGAGACGGGCGCCGGGCCCGCGGTGCGAGGCGGGAAGGGCCGCGCGTGGAAGTGCTCCCCGCGAGCCCGTGCCAGGCCCCTCTGGATGTGCAGGGAGCCCGAAAATGGCGGGGAGAGCCCTGCGGGCCCCGGGAACCAGCCAAGTGCCAGGGCCGCTCCAAGCTGTCGCGCGGGAGGCGGCTGCGGAGGTCCGGCCGCCTCGGCCTGGAAGCCCGCCCGGATCTCCGCGCCGGACGCGCGCCGGGCAGAACTGCGTCTCTCTTTCTAAGAGTCGCCCTGCGAGCTCCTGGAGGGTCTGGGCTCGTCCCCTCACGCACTCCAGGCGCGGGACAGGGCGAGCAGACCCGGCGGACCGCAACTCGGGGCGCTGCGGCTCGGGCTCCGCCTGGGTCCTCCCGCCACCGCGACGCGCCCCGAGCGAGGAGACGTGGGTGGGGCGCCCGGGGCCGCGCCGAGAGGGCAAGAGGGAAAGGGGCCCCGGCGAGGAGACGCGGAGGAGCCGGCCTCCCCGGACAAGTCCCCTCAGAGCCCCGCGCGCGGGGACCGTTTGGACTTAACCGCTCCCCGTCTCGGCTTCCGCCCACCCAGCAGAGGCTCGCCCCGCCACCGCCGCCCCATCCCGTCCCCGACTCCCGCCCCGCTTCCCGTCCGGCTTCCACCCAGCGCCTCGCAGCCGCCCTCGCCGCCTCGGCCCCGCTCCGCACCTCACACTCTGCCCGCCGGCGGCCGCCGCCATCTTCGCGCGCGCGCGCCTTGACCCCGCCCCCAGACGCCGCGCCCACGTGACCCGGCACCGCCTGACCGGGGCGCGGGGGCGGGGCTTCCGTCACGTGATGGACGGGCTGGGTCAAGATGGCGCCACGCGGGGAGATAAGGCGTCCGCGGCGCGCGCCGAGAGGACTGTGAGGGCGGCGGAGGCGCGGAGACGGCCTCGCCGCAGGGAGCGAGCGGCCGCGCGCCAGCTCTCCAGTGGGCCGTAGTGGCGCCCCCGGGTCGAAGCTGGAGAAGCCTGCCGGCTGGGTGGGAGCTGCCGCCCTCTGCCTGGCGGGGCGGCGGGGCCCCGAGTCCAGAGGCGTCCCCGGTGACCGCGGCTTCCTCGCAGCCCCGGGTCTGCAGTCATGACCCGAGAGGGCCCTCCCCGGGCCGCGGAGGCCGTGGCGCCGCTGAGCGGGTCGGTGCTGGCCGAGGCGGCCGTGGTGTTCGCGGTGGTGCTCAGCGTCCACGCGGCCGTGTGGGACCGGTACTCGTGGTGCGCCGTGGCGCTGGCGGTGCAGGCCTTCTACGTGCAGTATAAGTGGGACCGGCTGCTGCAGCAGGGCAACGCGGTCTTCCAGTTCCGCGTGGCGGCCAACAGCGGCCTGCTGCCCGCCTCGGTGGTCATGCCGCTGTTCGGGCTGGTGGTCAAGCAGCGCTGCCAGGCGGCCGAGAACCCGCACTTCGAGCGCTTCGGCGTCGTGGTGGCAGCCACCGGCATGGCGGTGGCCCTCTTCTCCTCCGTGCTGGCGCTGGGCATCACGCGCCCGGTGCCCACCAACACGTGCGCCATCTCGGGCCTGGCGGGCGGCGTCATCCTGTACGTCATGAGGCACTCGCTGAGCGTGGGCGAGGTGATCGAGGTTCTGGAAGTCCTGCTCATCTTCGTGTACCTGAACATGATCCTGCTGTACCTGCTGCCCCGCTGCTTCACCCCCGGGGAGGCGCTGCTGGTGCTGGGGGGCTTCAGCTTCCTGCTCAACCAGCTCATCAAGCGCTCGCTGACCGTGGTGGAGACGCAGGGGGACCCGGTGGACTGCTTCCTGCTCGTGGTGGTGGTGGGCATGGTGCTGCTGGGGGTCTTCTTCAGCACCCTCTTCGTCTTCATGGACTCGGGCACCTGGGCCTCGTCCATCTTCTTCCACCTCATGACCTGCGTGCTGGGCCTCGGCGTGGTCCTGCCCTGGCTGCACTGGCTCACCCGCAGGAACCCCCTGCTCTGGCTCCTGCAGTTCCTCTTCCAAACCGACACCCGCGTCTACCTCCTTGCCTACTGGTCGCTGCTGGCTGCCTTGGCCTGCCTGGTGGTGCTGTACCAGAACGCCAAGCGGTCCTCTTCCGAGTGCAAGAAGCACCAAGCCCCCACCATCGCGCGGAAGTATTTCCACTTCCTCGTGGTGGCCACCTACATCCCCGGCATCATCTTCGACCGGCCGCTGCTCTACGTGGCCGCCACCGTGTGCCTGGCGGTCTTCATCTTCCTGGAGTACGTGCGCTACTTCCGCATCAAGCCCCTGGGCCACCCGCTGCGCAGCCTGCTGGCCCTCTTCCTGGACGAGCGGGACAGCGGCCCGCTCATCCTCACGCATATCTACCTGCTCCTGGGCATGTCCCTTCCCATTTGGCTGGTCCCCAGACCCTGCGCCCAGAAGGGCAGCCTGGGAGGAGCCAGGGCCTTGGTCCCCTATGCCGGCGTCCTGGCTGTGGGCGTGGGCGACACCGTGGCCTCCATCTTCGGCAGCACCATGGGCGAGATCCGCTGGCCTGGAACCAAGAAGACGTTCGAGGGCACCATGACGTCCATCTTCGCGCAGATCATCTCTGTGGCGCTCATCTTGGTCTTCGACAGCGGGGTGGACCTGAACTGCGGCTACGCCTGGATCCTGGGCTCCATCAGCACCGTGTCCCTGCTCGAAGCGTACACCACGCAGATAGACAATCTCCTGCTGCCTCTCTACCTCCTGATACTGCTGATGGCCTAGCGGGGGCCACGGGCGCGGGGGGCGAGGGCCCCCAGGCAGCCAGCCAGCCGCTCGGCGTGGAGAGCCGAAAGAGCAGGGAGCAGGTTGGGTTTTCAGTTGATTCAGATTTAAAATTAAAAAAAAAAAAAAAAAAAAAAAAAACAAGCCAAGCACTCCTGGTTTTAGTTTTGCTGCCGTTTAAAGAGAAACAGGGGCTTAAAGGGTAGTACAACCCGAGGACGTGAGTGGCCCCGCACGCCCCGTCTCGCCGTGGAGTGGACACTCGCGGCGGGAGCGCCTGCTGGCTCGCGTCAGACTCCCGTGAGCTGCACGGCTTTCCTGAGTGACCACGAGTGAGTTGCTTGACCGCTCTGAGCCTCGGCTTTCCTGTGTGCAAGAGGGGGTTAACGACAGCCGCCCCCCCCCCCCAGGTGTGGCGAGGTGTCCGGCCTGGGGCCCTCCCAGGATGAGCAGTCTGTGAGGGACAGTGCCATCGTCGCCCAAGAGCAGTCCTCACACGAGCCAGGAGCCAGGCGAGACAAGGGGTCTGTGGGCTGTGCTCGGAAGCCAGAGGGGCCTTTGCTCTCCTGGCTTCCCTGGGAGGAAGGGGAGGACAGAGCACGGGTGCGGGTGGCTTCTCCCCTTAGGGTGGGAGGAGGTGCGGAGAGGCTGCAGGGAGACACCCTGGCTCAGCCAGTGCCACGCCACCCATGCTGCCTGGCTGAGCAGCGCCGGCTCCTCGCCAAGGGGTCCCCCGCACCCTCCAGGCCTGTGCACACCGCGGCTCCCCCAGGCAGAGCGAGCAGGGGCTGGGGGCTGGGGGGCGTTTCCTGCGAGGTCAGAAAGCCTCCACTAGGGGGTGCCTGCCTGGCCCTGCTGGGGCTGCCCCAGTTCTGCCAGGCTGCAGACCACCTGCACCAGGGGCTCAGCCCCTGCAACCATGAGCGCTTCCCAGCCTTGGGAGGAAGGCACAGCAGGAGTCCTGGTACTCGCTCGTGTCAGCCAGCCTGGCAGGAAAACCACACGGCCCACCGAGCCAGCAGCCGGGGGCAGAGCTCCGAGAGCCGACCTCTGCATGGGAGTCACCACGGCCTTTCCCTCAGAGACATCTCCTGTGGGCTCAGTGCAGACTTAACAAACCGGTCCCTTCTCGGGCTCCCTTCTGCTGGCCAAAGGAGGTGGCCAGATGTTGGGAAAGAGCACAGCTTTGCCCCACAGCTGAGTGGCCTCACCTGTGCCTTGGAGGGGGAGGGATCCAGTCGGCGACTGCCCGGGGCTGCGGAGGGAGGCGGGGAAGGCAGTGAATGTGGCCTGGGCCCCTATGGAGGCAGCTCCTTGGGAGGCAGGGGCCAGTATCCTTTTGTTTGTTTTTGTTTTGTTAAAGACTTATTTATTTATTTATTTGAAAGGCAGAGAGGCAGAGAGAGGTCTTCCATCCGATGGTTCACTCCCCAAATGGCTGCAGCAGCCAGAGCTGGGCCGGCCAGGAGCCAGGAGCTTCCGGGTCTCCCGCGTGGGTGCAGGGGCCCATCTTCTACTGCTTTCCCAGGCCACAGCAGAGAACTGGATCGGAAGTGGAGCAGGTGGGGCTCAAACTGGCACCCTTAGGGGACCAGCATTGTCTTGTAAAGATTGATTGATTTAATTGAAAGGATTTCAGAGCGAGGGAGAGATAGAGAGAGAGGTCTTCCATTGGCAGATTCATTCCCCAAATGGCCGCAATGGCCGGGGCCTGGACAAGCTGAAGCCAGGGGCTTCTTCGGGTCTCCCACGTGGGTGGCAGGGACCCAGGCACTCGGGCCATTTTCCGCTGCCTTCCCAAGTGCACAAGCAGGGAGCAGGATGGGAGGTGGGAGACCCAGGACTCAAACTGGTGCTTGTGTGGGGTGCTGGCGTCATGGGTGGTGGCCCATTGCCCGCGCCACAACACCAGCCTTAGGTCCAGCATTGATGATTGGCGACTCTTTCAAGGAAGCCCAGAAACCTGGATTATGTCAAATCTCCCAGTTTTAAAAAATTACTGAAAAAAAAAGGGGGGGAGGCCTAAACAAATCGTATCCATGCTTTGGAACCTCAGTGTTTGTGACCTCTGGGCCAGATCGCAGCCAAGCAGGCTTTGGATTTGGTAATTGTTCAGAAGGCCTGGATGCCTGCCAAGCATGCCCAAACAGGACGGGCCCCAAGTCTCCCTAGACTGGCCCTGTCCCTGGGACAGGCGGGGGGAGACAGGGCCCTGCGAGAGGAGGGGGTTGGCCTGAGAGCAAGTTGGTCACAGGGCTGGGACCAGAGCCTGCAGGAACCTTGACTCGGCCTGGGCCTCTCACCCTTCCCCCAGCAGAGGACAGGGCAGTGGAAAGGGGAGGAGCCCAGGCCCAGATGGAGCTGAGCAACCCGACAGGTCACTTCCCTTTGCCTTGCTCGGCCCCCTCACCTGCACGAGGACCCAGCACAGCCCAGGGAAAGTGACCTTGTTACCGAAGCCACGTGGTCCACGCCGGCCGGCCAGAGTGCCAGCAGTGGTGGCAACAGAGCTGTGGTGCCGGGACAGGGCTCAGAGGCGCTGCCTTCAGCTGTTTTTATTGTGCATGTCAGACCGGGCTCCAGCCCACGGGAGAGGAGAGGGGGAAGGGGCCACGTGCCGGCAGGGAGGCAGAGGAACGAAGATCTTGGGGAAGCCTCCCGCTAAGCTGGACTTGGCCTTGCTCTATCACCCCACCCCCCACCCCCGCTCCTGCCTCTCCGCAGGGCTCAGGGGCAGAGACATCGGCAGAAGGAAGTCCAGGACGGAAGATGGGGCTCCCCGTGGCGGCTGGGAGGGGAGCCAAGGTCAGAGGAGGCGCCGGCGTCGCAGCCCACAGCTTCGGCCTGGACGGGCAGGCCCCAGCCCCGAGGGCCCTCAGGTGTACAGTGGGGGGAAAGGCAGCTCAGCTGTTGGCTGGAGCCTGCAGAGGACGGAAGAGACGACCTTGAGATGCCGGGGTCACTGCTCCCAGTCCCCGGGGCTCGTCGGGGCTGGGGGAGGGGTGCACGCACCCACCCTGCCACCCACCAGTTCTCGTGGCTCCAGGTGGTGCCGGAGGCCTCCATGAGGTGGAACGTGTAGGCGTGGCGCGAGCGCGCGGACCGGTTCTGCTCACTCTTGTGCACCACTTCTCCGTGGATCAGGACTAGGGCCCCTGGGGACACAGGTCCATCAAGGACACCAGCTGCACGCTGGCCCCGCCCCCAGCCCGGGGCTGCCTCCACCCACCCCCACCCCCACCCCTGTCCCCGCAGCTTGCTCCAACGTGCCAGGCCATGCAGAGCACCGCACCGAGGCCCGGGCCGGCGTCGGGAAAGGCCGTGGTCTGTGCACTGCCCCGGCGAGCCAGGGCCGTGCCCGCGACGCTGCACATGGCCTCGGCTTTCCCTCTTCCTTCGGCTTTCCCTCTTCCTTCGGCTTTCCCTCTTCCTTCGGCAGGCGCACGGACTGACGGGACGTCCGTGGAGCACTGCCGTGCACGACCCAGATTCCACATGAACGTCTCACAGACCTCGTCTCGCCTCCATGCTGTACCCGTGGGGAAACTGAGGCTGAGTGATTCAGTCATTAGCCCCAAAAGTAGCAGAGTCTGGGTGCGAGCCTGATCCAGGACTTGCCAATGACCACACGGCTTCCTAACTTCGCAGGGCCCTTTCTGTAGCCGCCCGGCCCCTGTGCCCGGCCATCCCCGCGTCCCGCCTACCTCTGCGCACTGGTGTGGGCACGAAGAGGCTGTGGTCCCGCTCCGGCTCGGCCCCGAGGAACCTGGTGCCTGCAGGCGCCCGCACCATCCTCCTTGACACTCCGCCTGCAGGCCAAGGTGGACCTGGAGCCCGCTCTCCCTGGGGGATGGCGGGGGGGGGGGGGGGTGGGCAGGGCGACACCGGGGTCCTCACTGGTGTGGGAGCCAGGGATGAACCACAGGCAGCCGTTCTCCAGCGTGGCGTCCTCCAGTGCGATCCACACACCCAGCAGCCGGCCCAGGGGCTCCGTGTGCAGGAAGGAGGCGTCCTGGTGGGGGGTGACTGCACAGGGGCGCCTGGGGGTGAGGAGCCGGAGCCTGTGCCCCGTGCCCCTCACCGCGGCCACATGCCCCGCTCCCTGGTCTCTTGGAGCCCTCCAGGGCCAGCTTCCCCTCGACCAGTTAGAAACACGCCCAGGACGAGAGGGTGCCCCTCAGGGCCTTGGTGTCCTGGCCCTGAAGTGGCAAGGACCACACCCTGCCTCGCAGGGCTGCGGGGAGGGGCTTCGGTGTCCAGAGGAAGGAGGGTGGGGGGCTTCAAAGCACTTGGGAGAGGAATCAGGGACCACGGTGCCAGACGGGGGCAGAGCAACCCGGCCGGGGTGGGGGCGGGAGTCTCCCCTCCCAGCGACTCCCTGGGCTGCATGGTGGGGGGCAGGGCATGGTCCACGGAGGCAGTCGGGGCAGGGAAGGAGGGGGCCGCCGGGGGGGGGAGCAGGTGAGCCCCCCCGTCAGCAGAGGCATCTGAGCAGATGTGGGTAACTGCCTGCCGCGGTGCTGTGCCTCTGGAAAGCTTTGCAACTCGACCAGCAAGTTCTACGCTTAATTTGTCCTGCAAGGAACTTGTTAAAATACAGGTTCCCAGGCCCTGTAGACCTGCTGGCTTAAGCTCTTCAGGAAAGAGGCCTGGGAGTCTGTATTTTTAACCAGCCACGGGAGCTGTCGGGTTCCAGAAGCACTGTGCCAAGGGCTCCAGGGCTCCCTCCGGATCCACTATCCTGGGCGGAAAGGGACGGCCGCTCCTCCTCCTCCCCGCCCAGGCTCCGGCCCACGGACATCAGCAGGTGCTTCTCCTCACTCCAGAGGCCTGACCAGAGCTCCCACCCACGGCCGCTGCTGGGCGCCTCGGGTGCTCAGGGCTCACCTTCACCGCCACAGTGCGGTTGCTGCAAGAGAGGGGAAGAGTGTGGTGAGGAGGGCGAGCGGCAGGCCCGGCCCGGACTGCCGGCCATCACCGCCCAGGATTCCCTGTCCACACCCGGCTCTTAAGCACCTACTGTGCGCCAGTCCGGGCCCACGGGGAGCTAGCAGTCTCCATGGGAGACCACACACACGTGCCCAAGGAGATCACAAAGCAGAACCAAGGGACAGGAGGCCAGGGCCCGGGCCTCGGTGCACACGGCTGCAGTCAGACAGAGGCCCCATCTTCTCTTCTCAAGGGATCTGGAAGGCTCCCTGGAGGTGGTGGCACTGAGCTGGGCCTCTCAGTAGCCAAGGAAGGGAGGTGGGAGTCCTGGGGGCCCCTTCCTCCTCTCACCGATCATTTCTAAGTTATTTATTTATTTAGTTATATTTGAAAGGCAGACAGAGCGGAATCGTGCGTCTGCTGGTTCATTCCCCACGTGCCTGCAACAGCTGAGACCTAGCCAGGCGCCTGGAGCCGTCTGCCAGTCTCCCACATGGGTGGCGGGGGCCTCTGCCACCTCCCTCCCGGGGTGTACACCAGCAGGAAGCTGGGATCAGCAGTGGTCGGGACTGAAATGACGGGGGCTGCAGGCATCCCACGCAGTGACTGAGCCCCTGTGCTAAATGCCCCCCACCCCTACCAACGAGTTTTACCGAGCACCTGCTACGTGCCGGGCACCTTAGCCTTACACGTTCTCCCACCAGCTTAACAACAATCCCAGCAGGTTTGGAAGAGAAGGGCTTGGGAAGAGCGCTGTGCCCATTGCACAGAGGGTAAACTGAGGCTGGGGCGGATGGGGAGCTCACCTTAAAGATGTACATACTCTGCACCACCACGGGCATCTGCAGGCCCAGGCTTCTGGCCAAGGCCTGCGAGGAAGGCACAGGTCGCACTCAGGCCGCCGTCCTGCCGACACCCGCGTCCGCGCCCCCCACCCCCTGCTCCCGCCTCTGCTCACCTGCACCTTGGGGGAGTGTGTGACACTCTTGAAGACAGGGTCAAGGGCATGCAGGGCTGCGGAACAGAGGTGGGCTCAGAGGCCAGCCCCATGCCTTGTGTGGCCCTCCCACACCCTGGCCCCCCCTTGACACTCACACCCACATAGTGTGCGCCCAACCTTCTGCTGGTCTGTGACTGGCTGAGGGGCCCCCAGGCACCTTCAGCCCACCCATGGCCTCATCCGTGATCCTCCGGCTGGCTGGGACCCTCATCGGGCCCTGACTCCCACCCCCACAGAGGACCAGGGATTGCAAGGCCTGTCCCTTCCTCCACGTGACCTCAGGGAACCAGTAAAATGAGGATTGGAAAGAGAGCTGCGGTAGCACCCAGTGGGTCCCCGAATGTACAGCCACAGCCCAGGGCCTGGCACGAGTCAGGCACTCCTTGTGGTTATTTGCCACTGTCATGGTGATTACGAAAAGTGAGGGTGAGTGTGCTTAATGCTATCCTTTATAGTGGTTACAGGGCTGGCGCTGTGGCGTAGTGGGTAAAGCCACCGCCTGCAGTGCTGGCATCCCATGTGGGCGCTGGTTCTAGTCCTGGCTGCTTCACTTCCGATTCAGCTCCCTGCTGTGGCCTGGGAAAGCAGTGGAAGGTGGCACAAGTGCTTGAGCCCCTGCACCTGCGTGGGAGACCCGGAAGAAGCTCCTGGCTCCTGGCTTCGGATCGGTACAGTTCCGGCCGGTATGGCCAACTGGGGAGTGAACCAGTGGATAGAAGACCTCTCTCTCTCTCTCTCTCTCTCTCTCTCTCTCTCTCTCTCTCTATCTCTGCCTTTAAAATAAATGAAAGTAGCCCACGCCATGACTCACTAGGCTAATCCTCTGCCTTGCGGCGCCAGCACACCGGGTTCTAGTCCCAGTCGGGGCGCCGGATTCTGTCCCGGTTGCCCCTCTTCCAGGCCAGCTCTCTGCTGTGGCCAGGGAGTGCAGTGGAGGATGGCCCAAGTGCTTGGGCCCTGCGCCCCATGGGAGACCAGGAAAAGCACCTGGCTCCTGCCTTCGGATCAGCGCGGTGCGCCGGCCGCAGCGCGCCAACCGTGGAGGCCATTGGAGAGTGAACCAATGGCAAAAAGGAAGACCTTTCTCTCTGTCTCTCTCTCTCACTGTCCACTCTGCCTGTCAAAAAAAAAAAAATAGAAAAATATAAAAATAAATAAATAAAAGTAAATTTAAGTTTTTCAACAAGATAAATTATAATGTATGATCCTGTTAAAAAAAAGGCAGGGGGGCTGGTGCCACGGCTCACTAGGCTAATCCTCTGCCTGCGGCGCCGGCACCCCAGGTTCTAGCCCCAGTCAGGGCACCGGATTCTGTCCCGGTTGCTCCTCTTCCAGGCCAGCTCTCTGCTGTGGCCCGGGAAGGCAGTGGAGGATGGCCCAGGTCCTTGGGCCCTGCACCCGCACGGGAGACCAGGAGGAAGCACCTGGCTCCTGGCTTCAGATTGGTGCAACACGCCAGCCGTAGCGGCCACTTGGGATGTGAACCAATGGCAAAGGAAGACCTTTCTCTCTGTCTCTCTCTCACTGTCCACTCTGCCTGTCAAAAAAAAAAAAAAAAAAAAAAAAGGCGGGGGAGAATTTTCCCCGTTGGTTTTCGGGATCTCAGGATAGGGGCCACATTAACATGCCAGCCTGCATGCCAGCCTCCCCACTGCCTGGACCCAGACCCCACCAGGGCAGGCAAACGCGAGTGGAGGAGCCTGCCCACGCCCATCTGTGCGGGGGGCTGCTGTGACCTCCTGGGACCGTGGCCGCTGTGTCACGGGCTTAGCACCACGGGATTAGAAGGACCTCGGCAGAAATGCCTCTTGCCTGGCCTCTCGCTCACTATGGACTTCAAGGACGACTCCCTCACGCCCTAGCCTCAGTTTCCACAGTTCCTCTCGTGCTCCCGCGGCCCCGGCTCACCATGGCCGATTTTGTTGACCGATTTCTCCGGAGGGACCAGGAACTTCCCTGTGACACAAAGAACACGTAGAGGTAGAAGAGAGGGAGGCTGCTGTCCCCCGTGCCCACCCGGCCCTGGGCGTCCAGTCCCCGAGTCCAGCCCGCCCCCAGCAGGGCTCCCCCACGTCTCCAAACCTTTCTCGTCAAAAACGCATTTCTCAAAGAAGAATCGAATCTTGTCGCCGCTGCTCAGGAAGTAGTCAGAGTTGCCCTGTGGGGAGCGGACAGTAGGGACGGAGAGGGAGCCCGGGGTCAGAAGAAGAGGGTTCGGGTGCCTCCCTCCCCAGGGGGCTTCTCGGCCTCGTCCAGAGGCACAGGCAGTGAGTGACCTGGAACCCCAAGTGCCTGAAAGCAGTGCCCAAAGCTGCAAACGCAGAATGTCCTGCAAACCTCTTACCGCAACGCACGCACCCCGGGACTCACATGGGGTTAAGGCCAGATGGACACATAGACGGGGCTCACTGAGGGGCCAGCCTTGTGGCGAAGCTGCTACAGCTGAAGCCTGTAACTCCAGTGTCCTGAGTGGACGCCGGTTCAAATCCCAGCTGTTTCACTTCCGATCCAGCTCCCTGCTGACGTGCCTGGGAAGGCAGCAGCAGATGGCCCAAGAGCTTGTGTCCCTGCCATCCATGTGGTAGACCCTGATGGAGTTCCTGGCTTCTGGCTTCAGCCTGGCTGAGCCCTGCTTTTTTATTTTCTTATTTTATTTTTTTGACAGGCAGAGTGGACAGTGAGAGAAACAGAGAGAAAGGTCTTCCTTTGCCGTTGGTTCGCCCTCCAATGGCCGCCACGGCCAGCGCACTGCAGCCGGCGCACCGCGCTGATCCGATGGCAGGAGCCAGGTACTTATCCTGGTCTCCCATGGGGCGCAGGGCCCAAGCACTTGGGCCATCCTCCACTGCACTCCCTGGCCACAGCAGAGAGCTGGCCTGGAAGAGGGGCAACCGGGACAGAATCCAGCGCCCCGACTGGGACTAGAACCCCGTGTGCCGGCGCCGCAGGTGGAGGATTAGCCTATTGAGCCACAGCACCGGCCGAGCCCTGCTCTTTTAACCATGTAGGGAGTAAACCAGCAGACAGAAGATTCTCTCTCTCTCTCTCTCTCTCCCTCTCTCTCTCTCCCTGCTTTTCAAATAAATAAACTAATAAACTATTTCAAAGATAAAATAAAAAGGCATTTTTTAAAAAAGAGAAGCTACCAATGGCAGGCACCCAACTCCCCAAGTCAGCGTGGCTGCATCCCGGGGTCCCCATCAGCAGGAAGCTGGAGCCAGGGGCCAAACCCAGGCACGCCAATACGGAACACAGGCAAGTGTCACAGTCTCTTAGCAAGTCTGTTCATTTCATTTGACAGGCAGAGAGCAGAGGGAGACTTTTCCACCCGCTGGCTCCCTCCCCAGAGGCCTACAACAGCCAGTGTTGGGCCAGGCTGAAGCCAGGAGAGCAGGACAAAGTCTGGATCTCCCAGTGGGCGGCACGGATCCCAGTGGCTGAGCCATCATCGACTGCCTCCCAGGGTGCACGTTAGTAGGAAGCCGGATCAGAAGTGGAGTAGCTTGGGGGACTGGCCTTGTGACATGGCTGGTAAAGCCACTGTCTGTGACGCCGGCATCCCATAAAGGCAGAGGTTTGAGTCCCGGCTGCTCCACTTCTGATCCAGCTCTCTGCTACGTCCTGGGAAAGCAGCGGAGGATGATCAAAGTACTTGGGCGCCTGCACCCACATGAGAGACCCGGCTGAAGCTCCAGGTTCCTGGTTTTGGCCTTGCTCAGTGCTGGCCACTGCGGCCATCTGAAGAGTGAACCAACAGATGGAAGATCTCTCTCTCTCTCTCTCTCTCTCTCCCTCTGTCTCTGTCTCTGTCTCTGTAACTCTGGCTTTCAAAATAAATACATCTTAAAAAAAAAAAAAGAAGAAGAAGAAGAAGTGGAGTTGCTGGGACTCGAACCCAGTACTCCAGTATGGGATGCAGCACCTTAACCCTGTGGGAAATGCCCATCTTCAACACAGGCATCCTTAACTAGGCCAAACGGCCGCTCCGTGTGTGAATTATGACTCTGTCCTAAAGTGGGTAACAGAATGGTTGTACAGTACAGCATTCACAGATGGGATCTTATAGCCGTGATAGGATGCAAAAATGCAATAAAAAAAAAAAAAAAAAAAAAAAAAACGGCCGGCGCCGCGGCTCACTAGGCTAATCCTCCGCCTAGCGGCGCCGGCACACCGGGTTCTAGTCCCGGTTGGGGCACCGGATTCTGTCCCGGTTGCCCCTCTTCCAGGCCAGCTCTCTGCTGTGGCCAGGGAGTGCAGTGGAGGATGGCCCAGGTGCTTGGGCCCTGCACCCCATGGGAGACCAGGAGAAGCACCTGGCTCCTGGCTTCGGATAAGTGCAGTGCGCCGGCCGCGGCGGCCATTGGAGGGTGAATCAACGGCAAAGGAAGACCTTTCTCTCTGTCTCTCTCTCTCACTGTCCACTCTGCCTGTCAAAAAAAAAAAAAAAAAAAAAAAAAAAAAAAAAAAACCAGCGTTAGTGGCGCCCCCTTGTGACGGCAGGGCTGATGGCCGGCTGCACTTAGATCACACCGCACATCATCCTCTTGGAAAAAGGCTGAATTTCCAAATTCCAAGAATGGTTTTGACCGTGTGTGTACACTTCCGCACAAAAACCGCTCCGGCAGGGGCAGGCGCGTGGCTCAGTGGTTAAGCCGCCACTTGGGACACCTGTGTCCCACACTGCACCGCCCGGTTCTAGTTCCAGCTACTCGGCTTCCAGTCCGGCTTCCTGGGAGGAAGCAGGTGGCGGCTTAAACGCTTGGGGACCCGCCACCCACACGCGAGACCCAGGAGGAGGGTGCTGGGTGCTGGCTGCCCCAGCCGTTGGGAGAGCGAACCAGCAACTGGAAGATTCCTCTTTCTGTGTCTTTGTGTGTGTGTGTTTGTCCGCCTTTCAAATAAATTGACTAAATAAATAAATAAATCATGTTAGTGGGGCCAGAGCTGCTGTACTGCGAGTTAGGCCACTGCCTTCGATGATGTCAGCATTCCAGAGGAGCCACCATCCCGAGTCCCGGCTGCTCCACTTCCGGTCCAGCTCCCTGCTAATTAGTGCACCTGGGAACGCAGCAGCAGATGGCCCGAGTGCTTGGGCCCCTGCACCCACATGGGAGACCTGGGTGAACCTCTCGGGTTTGGATTGGATACATAAATGTTTAAAAAATAAAATAAACTGCTATGGGTTAGCCTTTCCTTATTATAAGTTTTTTTAAAAGATTTTTTATTTATTTTAAAGGCAGAGTTACAGAGAGGAGAGGCAGAGAGAGGTCTTCCGTCGGCTGGTTCACTCCCCAAATGATCGCAATGGCCGGAGCTGAAAGGATCTGAAGCCAGGAGCCTCCCCCGGGTCTCCCACGTGGGTGCAGGGGCCCAGGGACTTGGGCCATCTTCCTTTGCTTTCCCAGGCCATAGCGGAGGTGGAGCAGCCGGGACTTGAACCAGCGCCCATATGGGATACCAGCACCGTAGGCAGCAGTTTTGCCCGCTACGCCACAGCACCGGCCGCTTATTATCAGTTTTGTGCAGCCTACAGAGTTGTCAAATAACTCAGAACCATCAAGGCAGAACAGCGTGAAAGGGAGACGGCAGGACACCCATCTCTCCTTCCCCCCTACCCCCTCCCTCGCTCCCTCTCTCTCTCTCCCTCTCCCTCCCTTTCTCTTTCCCTCTCCCCTCCCCTCTCCCTCCCTCCCTCTCTCCCTCCCTCCCTCTCTCTCTCCCTCCATCTCCCTCCCTCCCTCCCTCTCTCTCCCTCTCCCCCCTCTCTCCCTCCCTCTCTCTCCCTCCATCTCTCTCCCTCCCTCTCTCTCTCCCTCTCCCCCCTCTCTCTCTCCCTCTCTTCCCCCCCTCCCCTCCCTCTCTCCCTCCCTCTCCTTTCTCTCCATCTCCCTCTCTCTCTCCCTCTCCCCCCCTCTCCCTCTCTCTCTCCCTCCCTCTCTTCCCCCCTCCCCTCCCTCTCTCCCTCCCTGTCCCTCTCCTTTCTCTCTCTCCCTCTCCCTCTCTCCCTCCGTCTCATGTCCACTTCAGCTTTTTGCGACATCGGTCATGCATTCTGAGAGTTTTACCGAGTCCTGGGCACTGTGCCAGGCCTTCGCACGCGTTATAAACCGAGGCGTGCGCGCCTTCTGCTCGTCTGGTCCCCACCTCTGCATCCCCTGCTTCCTGGAGCCTTCTCGGCAGGCAGCCCCGCCCTCCGTGGGCCGTCCAGCGGCCTGTCTCTGGGACTCCTGTCTCCACTCCCTCACCCGGAAGGCAGGTGTGCAGGGAAACCCTTCCCTCTCAATGCCGGCCGCCCCGTGTGTAGGTCCCCTCGCGCCCACCAGGTGGCAGCAGCTCCTCGCCGTGAGGGTGAGTGAGCCCCGCCAACACGAGGGACCGGAGCTCAGCGCCCCGCGCGGATGCCTGCGGTCAGACCGGTGAGGAGCTCTGTGTGGGACAGCCCTGGGCTTCACCGCACCCATCTGCACCTGTCCCGGGTCCTGTCCCTTGGGCTACAAGGCCACTGGGTGGCAGCGTCCGGAGCTCCGGGGCTGCCTGGGCTGCGGCTCACGCAGGTGGACCCTGCAGAACCACGGGCTGCCCAGGGGCCACTGAGGAAGCACAGCAGAGCTGTGAACAGCACAGACTTGGGGGCGGATGAATCCGAGTTCAAATCCTGACTTGGGCCAGGGGCAGAGCTGTGAACAGCACAGACTTGGGGGCGGATGAATCCGAGTTCAAATCCTGACTTGGGCCGGGGGTGCACTGTGGTGCAGCCGCTTGGGAGTGCCAGTTTTAATTTTTTTTAAGATTTTATTTATTTATTTGAGAGATAGAGTTACAGACAGTGAGAGGGAGAGACAGAGAGAAAGGTCTTCCATCTATTGGTTCTCTCTCCAAATGGCCGCCATGGCCGGAGCTGTGCCAATCCAAAGCCAGGAGCTGGGTGCTTCCTCCCCATCTCCCACGCGGGTGCAGGGGCCCAGGGACTTGGGCCATCTTCTACTGCCTTCCCAGGCCACAGCAGAGAGCTGGATCGGAAGAGGAGCAGCCGGGACTCGATACAGCGCCCATGTGGGATGCCGGCACTGCAGGCGGAGGGTTAACCTACTGTGCCACAGCGCCGGCCCCGGGAGTGCCGGTTTGAGTCCTGGCTCCTCCGTTTCTGATCCAGCTTCCTGCCAATGCACCTGGACCCCTGCTACCCACGTGGGAGACCCCGGTGGGGCTCCTGGCTCTGGCTGTTGCAGGCATTTGGGGAGTGAGCCAACAGCGCTCTCTCTCTCTCTCTCTCTCTCTCTCTGTAGCTCCGCCTTCCAAGTAGATGAAAATAAATGAACATTTAAAACTTCAAAAATCCTGACTCTCCCCACTGCTAACTGCCTGACTCGTGGCAAGTGACCTGAGCCCGTCTTTCTGTCCTGTGAGATGGGGACAGTGATGCCTCCCTCATGCTGGGGCGAGGGGTGAGGAGGGAAGGAGAGGCCCCTGGGGGCGGAGCCGGGTGCAGGGCAGGGGGATGCTGGGGCCTGATTGGCTGTCAGGAGGAGCCGTGGGTCTCGTGGATCTCCCAGGGCCTGGGCCCCCGTCAGACCTCCTGCCTGCCCCAGGCACCTACCTGGGCTCGGAGCTGCTCCTCCTCCTGGGTGGAGAACTCGGTGCGGCAGTGGGGCGGGACGTCCATCCGGGCCACTATCTGGCCAATCCTCTGTTGCAGGGCCGCACACTCGTCCACAGACAAGAACCCTTCGAGCACCAGGAACCCATCCTCCCGGAACTGCAGGCGGGAGGGAGCCTCAGGCTCTGCCTGCCCTCGGCTGCCCCACCGTAGGTGCGACCACATGTCCAGCTCACTCCTCCATCCCCCAGCCATGGGCGGAGGGGCTTGTCCCCTAGCGAGGAGCAGCTGCTGCCGGCTGCTGGGTTTCAGCGGAGTGGAACAGGAGGGGAGACGGGGAAGGGGAGAGGGTCTCCCAGCCCCCGCGGTGGGCTTGTGTCACACAGAAGTATAACCTCACTCATTTATTCAACTAACACTTGTCGCAGCCTGCTTCCAGGGAGTGGCTTCCCCTGGCCCGTGGACTTGTTGTTCAGTAGAGAAATGAGGAGAGAGAGAGAGAGAGAAAGAGAGAGAGAGAGAGGAAAGCGAGTTTGTTTGCGATAAGACAGGCTCCCCAGGTGGAGCAGGGGCCCGGGCTGGCTCTTCCCTCCCTCTGCCCTTATCTGTGGTGCACTGGTCCTCTCCCTCCTCTCCCGCTGCCTGCAGCGGGGGTCATATTTGATTGGCTCCCACGCCTCTGCCCTTGCGCACAGGGAGGGGCCGGTAGTTGGGTCCCCTACACCTGCCCACGGCAAGGGCTGGTGCCTGGTTAACACTCCCCATGCCCTCCTCTTCACTGCCGTAGCGCCCTCTTCCTCTCTGAATGCTGACATTTTGTTTCCCAGGCGCGGTAGAACCTTCTAGGAGCTTGCCCGAAGTCCACTCTCTCTCCAACCCTGCCCTCTTGCCCTGCACACTGACTGGGCTTCTGGAGCCGGAGAGACCATCACAAGGAAGCCTGGGGTGCTGCCTGCAGAGCAGCCCAGTCTCAGACTGGGTCCAGGGCAGGGGCCAAAGGCCGAACAAGGCAGGAGGGGGAGGGGCTGGGGCAAGTGTCACTGGGAAGTGCCCAGGAAGGGGAGAGAATTCCAGAGGAGGGAACAGGATGTGTGGAGTCTCCAGTTGCAGGGCAGGGGACGGGCGGGCGGGCAGGGTGGCAGGGGCTGGTCTGGGCGTTACAGCACACGGGGGGGGGGGGGTTCATGCTGACCAGTCCTCTTCCTGAGGCTACCCAGCGGGGTGGGGCCTGGCAGCTGGGAGGCCCCCAGGGGCGCCCACCACAAAGCGACCGTGTTCCAGCTCCTGCCCCTCCCCCACCCCGCCCTGGTGGATGCCCGCCCAGTTCTAGCTGCCTGCCGCCCACTGGACACCCGGGCGCTCACACCTCGGGCCCTGCTCTCTCCCCAGGGCAGCCGTGTGTGCGTCAGGGACACACGTCAGGGACACACACAGACCACCTCTGACCACCTGGGGGCCGGCTGCCTAGAGCTGGAGCTGGCCAGCACGGGGCTGGGAACTCTGGAGATGAGCCCCCAGGCGAGGGGGCTGTTTGTAGGCGCAAGGGCTCCAGCATAAGGTCAGCACAGTGCGGCTTCTCGCTGCTCACCGCGCCGCGGGAAGCCCCTGGCTGGCCCCGGATCGTCCCGGCCGATGGACTGATGGGATCGCCGTGGCGTCTCCACTGTCCAGGCAGACTTTGAACACAAAACAAAGATTCTAGGGTCTGGGCCACGATGTGAAGTCTCCGTGCAGGAATTTACAGGCTTTGTTTTGTTTTTTTGAAAGGCTGTGTTGCTCTAACTCCCAGGTGTAGCCTTTCAGGCCGGCCAAGCTGCCCAGGCCCAGGCCAGCGCCGGACTGGCGGATCCAGTTGCTTTATTCTGGTTTTGGGCCCTGGGAGCTGCACGCCAGGGGCTGTGTGTGTGTAAAGTTCAGGGCTGACTTTGCGGCCTCAGGCCTCTGGGCTTGTGGGAAACGCAAGGGGTGGGCGAGTACTGGGGGGCTGGGAGGATCCCCCCAACCTGACCCTCCCAGCGCCCTCCCTGCAAGCCCCTACCTTCTGGAGCTGCGAGGGGCTCAGGCAGGCCATGGGGAGCTCTGGACAGCGCTGGGTGGCTCTGGGCACTGTGTCCAGTTCAGGGGAGGAGAAAGTTCAAGAGGGGAGGTTGGCTGCAGCCTGGGAAGCCCAGGAGTGCTTAACCCTTTCCTACCCAAAGAACACCCAACCCGGCCACCTAGGCCTCTCCTTAGAAACACACAGCAGCCGGTGCCTCCAGCCTGAGCCCCTCCTCCCCAGCCCAGCCTTCTGCGCCCCCCCTCACTCCTGCCCTGGATCTGCCGTGCCCCAGCCCCCAGCCCCCACTGATCCAGGATTAGCCCTCTCCTACCTCCTCCCTGGAACTAGACAGCCCCCCTGGGGCTCCTTCCAGAGACCACTGTGGTTCAGCAGGCACTCTGAGAGCCCCGGGCCGGTGTGGGGTGATGGTGACGGGGACACCTGAGGTTCAGCCACTGGGACTTGGACGAATGCCTGCCCCTCTCTGGGCCTTGAGTGAGGATGAGAAAGTCCCCTGGTATCAACATCTAGGAGGGGCGAGGTGCAGACGGGGCCTGGGGGCCAGCAGGGCGGAGCCGGCCTGGGTGTTTTACAGAGCAAGGCAGAAAGTAAGGGGTAGCTTAGAAAGAGGAAGGGGCCAGGGAGTGGGGCTGGGGGGAGGAGAGGGGGAGGCCAGGGGCAGAGCAGAGCACAAACCCCTCCCTTCTTCCAGTCTGCTCCGCCCACAGGGCCACTCTGGCTCTAAAACGCTGGCTTCGGCCTTCCCAGAAATGACACCGTGAACGGCAAAGGGACAGGGCGTCTCGGGGACACTGGCCCCAAGTCAAGTGTTGTTTTCTGGGCCATGGTGCTGCTTTGTCCAGGCTTCCGGAAGGCCTGGGGGAGGGGTGAGCCCCCCCACTCGGGGACTGGGCCGGGTGGAGAGGGAGGCGCCGAGTCAGCCAGGGGCAGGATGTTCCCAGCCGTCCCCGGCCCTTCGGATGCAACCAACTACCAAATCCACAGGCAGAGGGTGCGGGGAGCCGGGAGCGCCCTTCGGGTTGGGCCCCGGAGACCCCTACCCAACTAGGAGAGACTCAGGGAGGCAGAGCGAGTAGGCATTCCAGACCTGGGGGCCTTTACTGTCCCACCTGTGATCTGGGGCCCACAGAAGGAGCCCCGCCCGTGTGGGGCTGAGGACGCTGGCCCGGGCCGGCTCCGCACGTGCCTCCCCAGCGTCCACAGGTCCACGGGGGCTCATCCGTGTGGAAAACACGGGTGCTTCCCCAAGTTCATGGGAAAGTGCAATTAGCAGATAAACTTATTTTGGTGCAAAACAGTTTAATAATAATATGCTTTTTTTTCCCATGAACTTTTTGAGGACTGCTTATATAAAAACCTTTAAAAACCTTTTTTCAGCCTGCCCACATTTCCCAAATGGCTGTTCTAATGAAGAAAAGATCGCCGCTGTGGCTTCAGGCAGAGCACAACGTGCTGGGGGGGGGGGGGGTGGAGGAGGCCGGCCTCCGCTGTTTGTTCAGCTTTGGGAAGTGGGTGGGCGGTGTTTCCACACTGTTGTTTTTCCCAGAAGCTAACCAGCTCCAGATCCAGCCCTCCTGCTCCGGGCCCTGGGGGGCGGGAGTGGGGGGGGTGGGGAGGGTGCCAGGCGGGACAGCAGGGGAAGCCCTCTTCCGCAGATGCAAAGGAGGGTCTTGGGGGGGGGGGGCAGGCCAGCTGCGCAGCACCTGTCAGAGGCAAGAGGGAGTCCTGCTCAGGCCCAGGGTCGCCGTGGAGCGAAGGACAGGCAGTGGCTTGTTCCGGAGTGCCCAAGCAGCAGCTCAGGCCTCATCTCTGAGTGACAGGCAGACCTGACGGCCTGTTCTTCACCCAGACCCCTGGTGCAGGCCCCGCGAGCCCAGTGCACAGTTCCCGGTCCGAGAGGAGGACGCAGGCCGCTGACGGCACTGGGAGCCCGGGCCCCCATCGTCACCATGGCCCAGGCCGTGCTGGTTTCACAGATGCGGCAAGAACAGGCAGCTCTGTCCTCCCGGTCTCTGCCTGGGGTCCCAGGACCTTCAGCAGGCGCCTAAGGGCCCGGGAGGCAGGCCAGCCCCCGCCCCCACCCCCACCCCCACCCCGTGACTGTCAACCCCACCTCTGCAGAAACCTGGCGCTCGGAGAGTAGAGTGGGCTTGTCCACTGCTCAGGTGGGCGTATGGCGCATGGGAGGGGTCCGCCAAGTCTCACACAGGGGAAGACTGAGCTGGGAGGAGGACCGGGACCACCACGGGCCTGAGTGTGCTGGCCCCGGGAGGCCTGGCCAGGCCCAGGCCTGGCACACAGCAGATGCTCTGTCCATGTCACGGCCTCAGGCGCTCCGATTCCCGGGAGAGAACTGGCCGCTCGCACCAGGTAAGAGGGCCCGGCAGGCAGCCGAGCGGGGGGTGGGGCGGGGTCCCGGACGCGCACCACTCCGCAGGCTCCTCTCTGTTACACATTTATTTGATATTTGAACTCTGCGAGTTCAGACCCACATGTAACGGATTGCTTTGTGGTTGCCACAGGCTAGTGTGCATTGTTTCCGAGGGGTACATCCAATGACACAACGCAGGGAAAACACAAATGGACAGACGGACGGACAGAATCATTGAGACGGGAGACGCTAAAACGTGCCTTAGTGTCCGTGTGGGTGATCTAAGGCAGGGACCCGAGTGGCCGCTCTGAAGCAGGGGAGCTTCCCGCCCCCAGGCCTGACAGTGTGCGAGGCCAGCGCCTGGGAGCAATACCGGCGTGGAAGCCAGCACGGTGAGGCTGCCCCCGTGGCGACAGGGCCTGTGCAGGCAGCAGGGGCTGGTGGTGGCACTGAGCAAGCCCACGACACACGAGGCGGGACGCAGAGCCCGGGCGAAGCAGCTCCTCTTGTCTCCTAACACTGTGCGTGGAGGGGCGGGGCGGGGGGGGTGGAGCACCGTTCATCCCGGGACTGGCCACCCCGCGTCTCCTCCCTCTTGGCAGCTCCAGAACATTCTCTTTGGCTGACAGCCACAGAAGTGAGCGCCTGCCAAGACATATGGAGGAGAAAGAAAACAAGACACCAAAAGGCCCCCCCCCAAAAAAAAAACCACCAATAACAACAACAAAAATCCCCGCCCCAGGAGAGTAGAGAAACAAACTGAGCCTCGGGACCAAGTCACGGCAGACGGGGAGACACCCTGCCCCCTGCACCCCCCCCCCCCGCCCGGGGACAGGAAATACAACCCCGGGTCTGCCGCGGCGTCCAGGGACCCGGCCACCCCACCTGAGACCGTGCTCACTGGCCTATAGTGTCCTCTGTGTGTGTGTGTTTTTAAGTTTTTTTTTCTTTTTAATACCCAAACCATTCATTTTCAAAGCTTAAAAAAAAAAAAAAAACACTTCTTTTTTTACTTCAAAAAAAAAAAAATCAAAAACTGATGAGGCCAGCCCCAGGCCCGGCCTGCACGGCGGGGTGACCCCCTGCTCACGTCCCTGCCTGCTGCCGAGTGAGGAAAGGAGACACAGCCCACCCGAGCCGAACTCTCTTGGGAATGTGCAAGTTGTCTGGAGGGAGGCGCCGCGAGCCAGCGAGTGGAGAGATAAATACCACCAGCGCCTCTGGTGTGGGCTCCGCCTCTGGGGCAGCCGTGGCCTTCCGCGGAGACCCTGATTGTCCAAATACTGCTGAGTCTGCTTCGGTCTCTGGTCTCCCCAGCAGGCGCCTGCCCTGGGGGGCGTGAGTCTCCGAGGGAGAAAAGGGGCCAGCCCCTCGCACGCCGTCCTGTCCGCGTCCTCCTTGCACGTCCGGCCCAGGCTCCTGCCCTGCAAGGCCGGGGCGGCTGCCCGGGAGCGCGGCGGGGTCCTGCGCGGGCCGTCGGCTCAGGCCTGCTCCTTGTCGGCCCTCCAGAGCCGCTCCTTGACCTCGGGCGGCAGCGTGTTGAACAGGTCCTCCTCCACCACCAGGCCGCTGCGCCGGAGCAGCGGGCACTCGCCCAGCTCCACGGGCAGGCACTCCAGCCGGTTGCCCCGCAGCTCGATCTGCGTCAGGCTGGTCAGCTCGCCCACGCGCGAGGGCAGGGACTGCAGCACGTTGTTGCCGAGGTGCAGGGCCCGCAGCTTCCGGCACTGGAACAGCTCCGGAGGGAGCGCCTCGATCTGGGGGGCAGAGGGACCGGGAGTGAGGAGGGCGGCCAGGCCGGGCGGAGGGACCGGGAGTGAGGAGGGCGGCCAGGCCGGGCGGAGGGACCGGGAGTGAGGAGGGCGGCCAGGCCGGGCGGAGGGACCGGGAGTGAGGAGGGCGGCCAGGCCGGGCGGAGGGACCGGGAGTGAGGAGGGCGGCCAGGCCGGGCGGAGGGACCGGGAGTGAGGAGGGCGGCCAGGCCGGGCGGGGGGACCGGGAGTGAGGAGGGCGGCCAGGCCGGGCGGGGGGACCGGGAGTGAGGAGGGCGGCCAGGCCGGGCAGAGGGACCGGGAGTGAGGAGGGCGGCCAGGCCGGGCCCCCCGGGGCTCCACCGCACCCTCTCTGACCCTCCCGAGGTCGGGCCCTGGAGTCCTGGCACCCGTACAATCTGGGCCAAAGTCTGCGTCCACCGCACGCAAGATCTCAGCTCTGCCCTCACCCCCTGCAGCGCTTCCTGGGTCCCCTGGCACCCGTGTCCTCCCCACACTACCGACCCCTGCATCTGCTGTCTCTGGGCTGTGGGCTCCCAGGGGCTGACGGGGCCTGCCTGGCTCCTGCGGTCCCAGCACCCAGGGCCCTGAGGGAACACGTCACCCTGGCAGTGGCCACCACCCCTTCTCCCCCAGCTCAATGGGAGCCAGGCTGTTACCCCTGCCTGGCTTCAGAAAAACTGGGGAAAGCATGGGTTATGCTGAGAAAAATCCCCCCCTGCTAACTTTCTGAGAAGTGGGGGGCACTGACGGACAGGGGTGAGCATCCCAGCTGTGTCCTGGGCCTCAGGGTCTCGGTCAGGTCACCAGGTGACATGAGAGCCAGGGGCCGGTCCTGGCCACATGGAGGCCCCCCTCCACGTAACAGGCAGCACCAGGCTCCCTCGGGGCACCGATGCTGTGGGCTCACTGAACCCACGTGACTCCCCATCGAGGCCCTGCACACTTCTTTGCATTTTACAGAGGGGTCACCAGGCCCTGAAGAAGCGAACAGCAGGTCTGTGGCAGAGGCAGGACTTGAACCTGGCTCCACGGCCCATGCTGCCGGCTGGGCGGGGAGCTGGGGTGGGGGTGTGAGCTCTTCCTGAACCTGCTGGTCCTGACGCGCCCTCCGCCAGACAGGAGGGTGACTGGGAACCGGCACCGCAACCACCCTCAGGGGCTGGGGGGGCTCTGTCGCTGTCCCCACTTTCCCGCTGAGCAGACTGAGGCCGGGGAGGTGGTGTGCAGTGGGGGACAGGAGGTAAGCCCCTCCTCTCTCAGACAGCACAGGGAAAAGAGGAGGCATCTTCAGTGCCTCGCCCCCCCCACCGTGGCCACCCCCCCTCGCCCCCTGCCGTGGCCACACCCATCCTTCCCCCCCTCCACGTTGCATCCCTGTCACCCATCACCCGAGCCCCACCTTCCCCTCTCTGCTCCCCCATTTGCACTGAAATGCCTCAGGCCTCTGGTCTTTGAAAAAGACAACTTTCCCTCGCTGCCTGTCTCAGCGCCAAGGCCAGCCGGCTTCTGCAGCCATTCACCTGTGACCGCCTGGCCCAGGTTGTCAGCCATTTCCAACCGGGCAGACCTGACCCCGCCTCCTCCGACCCCCCCCCCCCCCGCACACTGTGTGCCCGCCCACTCCGGCCTGGTCTTCTGCTGCCATCACCCACCTGAAGCTCGGGGCAGCCTCCCGTCCCTGGGGACGGTATCAAGTCTGGAGGGGACTTTGCCCCCAGCTTTAGGCGCGTTCAAGGTGGGCCCCCGGCTGGGACGCAGCCTCGCCTCTGAAAACCTGGGCTTCCTCCTCCCCCAGACGGCTCCCTCACCCACTTCCTGCGGACCCTCGCTCCACGCTCTCCGTCCCCAGCAGCCTTGGCCAGTTCAGGCCACACCCCCTCTGCTGCCTCTCACTCCCACCCCAGGGCCACAGCACGAGTGACCTCTGGGAGCTAAGGGTCACCTCATTCATCCCTTCTTCCCTTCACTCCCTCCGCAGGACCCCAGTGAGCGTGTCAGGCGGGCACACGGGAGCCAGGGCAGCCTCGGTGAAATGAGGTGGGGGCAGGGGCTTCCCCTGCCCGCCCTGCAGGGGAGTCCACAGTCCAGGGGCTCAGTTCTCTGCCCCTCCCCCACAGAGGCCTCCCTGCCCCTCCCAGCCAGAACATTCCACTCTCCCTCTTCCTCCCCCACCTCCCGGGGCCACTGCTCTGTGCTCCTAAGCGCTCCGGCTGGACTGTGCGCCCACCGCCACGCTACTGTGCGTCTTGTTCACCCCACACCCCTGCTGCCAGCTCCACAGCCCGACTGTGTTTGCCGAGTCCCGGAGCCCACCAGCGCAGGGACGCATGAACAGGTGCGAGTGTGCGCTCGCCGCATGCACTCCCCGCCCACCACGGTCCACAGCGGCTGCCCAGAGCCAGGGCGCCCAGGAGAGAGGACACAGAGGGGCCGAGGTCTCAGCCCGAACGAGGGGCCGGCCTGCGACTGGCCCACGGGCCCTTCTTCCCTACAAAGGCCTCCAGGGCCCAGGCAGGACAGGATGTGATTAAGCCTGCGCTAAACACGGCGTCCAGAGGGTCTCCTTCCTCTGGGACGGGGGAGGGGGGCTGCCGCCAGCTGCCTTCCTGAGGGTGACCTCAGCCACCAGGCGTGACACTAACAGGCAAGCTCTGCGCCAGGAGCCGGGGTGCAGGACAGGAGGGGGCAGGCTGGAGGCTCCGGGAACAGCACTGAGCCTTATGGGCAACCCAGCCCAGCCCCGCGGCGCAGGAGCCATGTGCTCACCCCGAACCCTGGACCCCACTCATCAGACGGTCAACTGGTGCTTCCCCAGGGTGGCTTCTCCTCGGGGACTCTGGTTTTCCTGAACAATGGGAGCCAAACCAGCTGAGAGGTGACCCTTGCCCGTGTACACTCCCTCCTGAGTCACGATTCAGGGGCCGAGATAAGCTCTGTCACAATGCCAGCTCCGTGGAGGACAGGACGGGCTGGCTTGCAGCGGGAGACGTGGGGGAGAAAGCAGGAAGGCTCTGAGCTGGCTGGGGTGTGAGTGATGCCGGGGAGGGGCCCGAGCAGGGGCTACTGCCCTCCCAGTCGCACCCCACACAGGACGACCCGGGCACGCACCCGGGAAGCCAACGGGGCCGCCCAGCGCGGCTGAGGTATTTGCTCTCTGCTTGGGTCTCGGGGGCCGGGCCTTGGGCTTCCCCCGCCACGACATTCTCCACCCGAGAGCAGGGCGGGGAGGCTCCCCCAGGGGCCGTGGCTTCATGCACAGCAAGCTGGACCACAAACCCGGGAGTACCCTGCCCTCAACCCCTGTCCTCAACGCCCTGCCTGCCTCCGCCAGGGGCACCAGGGGCGGGGCGAGAGACAGGTGCACGTGGCCACCCAGAGTCTCGGCAGCACCTCCAGGGCGGGGCTTCCCACACCCGGCCCCCAGAGGTTTGCAAAATTTCCTTTCCACTAAAGCAGAGGGTGACAACCCGGTCCCACCAAGCCTACCTCTGTCCTTTACCACCGCCCAACGCGGAGGGGAGGGGAGGGGAGGGGAGGGGAGGGGAGGGGAGGGGAGGGGAGGGCGGCGTGAGCAGTGCCGGTCACCTAAGGCAGCAGCAGCGGCCACGCACACCGTTTCTGTCCCTGGTGGACCCAGAATAGCCCCCCAGCTCCAAATGTGCTTGGGGACAGCTCCAGGCCGTCCCACGTACACGGCCCGGCACCAGGAGAGAACCGTGGGCCTGGCTCAGAGTAAGCTCGGGGACAGCCCCCCCCACCCAGGCCAGCACTCTGGCAGGAGGAGAACTCGGCAGCAAACGTGGGCTCCCCAGCCCGGGTGTGGGAAGCCCTCCCCGCGCACGCCCCCTCCAGGTGGCCGTGGGAGCCACGGGGGAGGACTCCCATCCCGGGCCTCCGGGGGCCGCCCTCCCGCGTGGGCACCCGCGGCCGGGCCACTCACCCGGTTGGCCGTGACGGCCAGGTTCTGGAGGTTCTGCAGCAGGCCGACGTCGGCGGGCAGGAAGGTCAGGTTGTTGTGGCTGAGGTCCAGGTGGCGCAGCTTGCGGCAGTAGAAGAGCTGCGTGGGGATCTTCTCGATCTTGTTGCGGTTCAGGTAGAGGCGCTCCAGGTTGGTGAGGTTGCCGATCTGGATGGGGATGTAGGCGATGTGGTTGTACCACAGCTTCAGGCAGGTGAGGCGGTGCAGGTGCTGGAAGCTGATGATCTCCTCGATGGTCTTGAGGTTGTTGTCCTTGAGGTCGATCTCCTGCAGGTTGTGCAGGCTGAAGATGGAGTGGGGGATGCGCTCCAGGTCGCAGCGGATCAGCTCCAGCTCGGTGAGGTTCACCATCTTCTTGAGGCTGTTGAGCACGATGAGCTTGGTGCCCTCGTTGTTGATGGACAGCTTCTGCAGGTGCACGCCCACGTCCGTCACCACCTGCGGCAGCTTGCTCAGGTTGCTCTTGAGCCGCAGCACCTTGAGGCGCTTCAGCTCGCGCAGCCCGTCGATGACGATGTAGCGGTTGTTCTCGGCGCTCAGGTTGCCCGTCAGGTGCAGCTCCTCCAGCGTCTTCAGGCTGTAGATCCACAGCGGGATCTCCTTGATGTCCGTGAACTTGATGTGCAGCGCCCGCAGGTTCTCGCGCAGGAAGGCCAGCGCGGGCGCCTCGATCTTGGCCGCCGTGTGGTACAGCCACAGCTCCCTGAGGCCCGTGAGCTGGGCGATGCTGGGCGGGATGGTCACGTCCGGGATCAGCTCCAGCTTGAGCACCTCCAGCTCCGCCAGGTCGAACACCGTGTCCGGGATGCCGCTGAGCATGAACAGGTGCAGCTCCAGCTTGTCCTGCGCGTTCTTGGTCAGCCGCTGCCGCAGCTTGTCCAGCGTCCACTCGTTGTTGAGGTTCAGCTGCCGCAGCTTGTTCTCGCTCACCTCCGACAGGAAGACGGCGAAGCGCTTGGAGTAGAGCGGGTCGTACTGGTCGATGAGGTGCAGCATGAAGGCGAAGTCGTTCTTGACGTCGGGGATGTCGCTGTAGCTGCTCTCCTCGCGGATCGACTCGAACGAGTACTTCTTGAGCGAGCGCCGCAGCATCCACCAGAGCGTGTACATGCAGACGAGGCCGTAGAAGATGACCAGGCTGATGTAGAAGGACGCCAGGATCTTGAAGAGCGTGGCCAGCGGGTGCGCGCACCGGTACGTGCGGTAGCCCGTCAGGCTCTCGATGTCCACGGTGCAGTCCACGTCGAACTTGATGTTGTGCACGTAGTAGACGGTGTAGCAGATGATGAGGGCGAACTTGATCACCTTGATGATCGTCTGCCGCATGTACAGGCGGTACACGATGTCCCCCTCCTCCACGTGCGTCCGGAACTTCTTCACCTTCTCGAACAGCGCCTTGGCCTGCTCCCCCTCCTTCTTGTCCAGCACGCCCGTCTCCGAGCGGTCCACGATGCCCTGCTCGATCCGCGACTTGGTCCGCTGCAGCATGGGCACGGTGGCCTCCACGTCCTCGCTCACGGTCGACGACTTCTTGTCCATGGAGCCGTTCATCTTGCTGAAGGCCGGCTTGGGGTCGCTCTCCTCCACCACCGTCTCGGACAGGGCCCTCGTGGTCCACGGCGAGTCGAAGCACTTGAGCAGGATGGACACGAAGTGCTCCAGCTTCGAGCTGGTGCGCGGGAACTTGAACCAGAAGTTGCTGCAGGCCAGGAAGATGAGGGTGTGCAGCAGCACCAGGTAGGGGAAGTACTTGGCAAACCAGTGCAGCCGGTTCTCGTAGCACACGGCGTCCACGTAGTTGTACTGGTGCCGGTCCAGGTCGTACTTGATGCCCGTGGGGCCCGCGTCAGGGGCCGGCAGGATGGTGGAGTTGGGGTAGGTGGGCTCCGGGCTGGGGGCTGCCCAGCTGCGGAAGGAGTCGTTGCAGGAGTCCTTGGTGACCCACTTGCAAGGCAGGCAGATCATCTTGTCCTGCGTGACCTGCAGCGTGCCCCCGAAGACGGCGATCATCAGCATGACGATGGAGATGTAGTCGGTGAACACGTCCCACCACGGCTTCAGGATCCGGTACGCCGGCTGCGTGTCCGCAAAGTAGCGGAGCTCCGTCACCGGAATCATGGTTCCACCTGCAAGGAAGCCGGAGGGAGGGTTACCACGGCGGGGGTGTTACCACAGTGGGGTGGGGCTCTGCCTTCCCGCAATCCAGGGGGGTCAGGGGAAGAAGACAGTGACAACCCCGCCAGTGCCCGAAAATTCCACCTCCAGGCTGGCAGCCAACCGCTGGCCCTTCGGCAGGAATCATGCGGTCGCCCGTCGGCCGGGAAACCATGGGGGGGGCAGCCTCCTCACTGGACAGACAGCCAGTGCGGCCTCGCCGTGCCCCGCGGTGCCCTTTGCCTTCCAGTAAGAGTGTTTGGGATTCCAGCCGCGAGTCCACCCACCTGATGACTACAGACAGCGCAGGGGCACTGCCCACACGCTCACCTGAGAACAGCGGGAAGTTCCACACACGTGCACACCGCCCCACGTGTGTGCATGTACGTGATTGCAGAGCGGAAGGCCACACACAGCCCGTCAGACAGGCTCCTGGCCCACGGAGAGAGCACACGCCTGCCCTGTCCATCCCACCACGCCCAGGCTGGGTGACATGGCTGGGCCTGGCCCCTGAAAAACCCTCTCTGGCGGCGAGCAGAGAAAGGAATGAGAAACCACAGAGCCGCTTCTGCCCCGAGTCTGCCCCGGCTCGGGTGCCTGGGAACCGCTTGTCTAACACGTGGCTCCGACGGCTCTAACGAAGGCCGGGTCTGGGAGACAGCGGGCCTGGAGCCGCATCTGGGAAGGGCGGCGCGCGGTCAGGTGAGCGTGCAGTCAGGTGAGCGCGCGGAGGAGCTCTGTCCTGGGCCGGCCACCGTCACCTGCCCGGGGAGGCTGTCCTCACAGCGCCCTGCAGGACGGGCACGAGAGGGGAAGGAAGTGGGTATCCCAGGGAACATTTGGAAAAGCGGACAACGGCGCCAGGTCCACGCGGGGGTCCTTCCTGTGTGGTTTTAAAAACACAACCGTGCTTTCACTTTGCACTGGTTTCCAAGCCGGAGTCTGGATTTCTAAGACAAACTGTGAATTCCTGTGTCAACCTGGAGCTAGGATGACGGGCGTCACTAAGGACTGTGGTAAGGCACACCTCCTGGGCAGGACCTCTGTAAACCCGAGTGCCTCCTGGGATGCCCGGGGACAGGCAGGACGGGAAGCAGCCCCAGGCCCGGTGTGAGGCAGGCAGCTTGGGGACAGAGCAGAGGCGGCCTGTCACGAAGGCCACAGCAGCCGCCAAGGGCCCGGGCATGGGGCACACACGTCCCACGCGGGCATTCATGGAATCTCTCGGATGTCCGGGAGGAAGGACTTAGGGGGAACGCAGGCTGGGGGAGGCAAAGCCGCCTGCCCAAGGCCGCGCTGCTGCCCAGTGGCAGGGCTGACGCCAAGCCGGCAGGCCCTTCCTTCTACTGCTGGGTCCACGCCACTGCGCAGGGCTGGCCCCGCACCTGCCCATGGTCTCGGGCCCGGGAGGCCAGTTTCCCAGCCTCAGCCCGGGGCTTCCAGAGCGCAGGTCACTGCAGGGCCAGCAGACACCACCACCCGCCCCGGGCTGGCGGCTCCAGCCCAGGGCCAGCCCTCCTGGGGAGGCCAGAGGAGCGCCTGGCCCACAGGAAGGCCCAGGCCCTTTAATGACCGGCTGGAGCCGCACCCCACCCACACTCCGGGGAAGCAGAGGGGTGCTCGCTGAGGGCTGTGAATCAGAGACCTGGCTTCCTGGCTCCGAGTCCTCATCCAGGGCAGGGGCCCAGGGGTTGGGGGCCGGAAGGAAGGAGGGCCTTGCCCGAGAAGCCGGAGGGCCAGCGGCAGCCTGTCGGGGCGGGGAGCCGGCCCTCGGGGTGGGGGCAGTTTCTGTCCAGGCAGGATGTGGTCGCCAAGCCAGGCTCTCTGCGGAGGAGGGGTGAACACCCAGGCTCCTGGCAGTGGGCACAGGTGATCACCCTGAGGCTCAGGGGGAAGACACCACCCAGGGTGGGAAGGAGCCCCTCCCCTACAGGTCTGACTCTGCCCTGCCCTGTCCCCACTCCGCCCAGCCTCACAGCACGTCCTGGACTTCCTTCAGTGCTTGGCTGGGTCCTGTGGACGCAATCAAAGTGACTAAGGCGTGTCCCCTGCCTTGGGTGCTCAGTCCAGAGGCAGAGCCTGGGCTGGTCACGTGGCTAAGAAGGCCCAGGACTGAACTCAGGCCCTCGTGCTGAGGCCTGCCCTCGTGAGGGGCACCTGTCCGGAGGAGGGGTCACCCCAAGCCGCGTTAGTGTCTCCTCCTCACCTCTGCTATGCAACTCTGGACAAGTCGCTGTCCCTCTCTGATGGGAGTTCAGGGAGGATGAGACAAGAGGGTGCATGCACTGAATCCAGGGGCTGCTGGGGCTAGAGGGCCCCCGCCCCACGGTGAGGCCCCCACAGGCGGTGGCAGGTGGTCAGAGGGCCTGCCGGGCCCCCGCCCCACGGCGAGGCCCCCACAGGCGGTGGCAGGTGGTCAGAGGGCCTGCCGGGCCCCCGCCCCACGGTGAGGCCTCCACAGGCGGTGGCAGGTGGTCAGAGGGCCTGCAGGGCCCCCGCCCCACAGTGAGGCCCCCACAGGCGGTGGCAGGTGGTCAGAGCGGCCTGTCAGGCCCCTGCCTGGGCCATGGGGCTGTTTCCCCTCGCACTGAGGATGGAGGAAGCAGCACTGAGGTGGGCCTGGGCTCCTGCTGGGCCAGCAACTCCCAGGGCTGCTGCCAAGAGTCCCTGGAATCTAATGCACTTAAGGTGCTTGGCTTAGGGTGGGGCCAGGCCAGGTGCCCCCAGAGGACACAGCAGGTGCTCAGCAGACTCGGAGCTGCACCCGGAGAGAGGCCGGGAGGGGAGGCGGCTGGGGTGAGAAGGGCGTGGCCGAGGGTGGGGGCGAGCAGGGCAGCAGCTTCAGGGGGATGTGGCCCGGGCCCTCCCTCTTCCTGCCCTGCGGAAGCAGAGGGAGCCCCAGGCAGGGACCTGCCAGAGCTAGAGCAGCTCCCCGTGAGGCTGAGGGCCACGCCCCGGGTCCTCACAGGAGCCGGCGCCCGCCGTTGTGTGCCTGTGTTTCTGTTTTCTCTGTGTTGTGGTAAAATGCACACCGAAGTCACCGAGCGTACGCACGGCTGCACAGCCGCCCCTGCCCCTGCGCCCGCAGGCTCCCCGCGGCCCCGTCTTCTTCCTGCCTCTCTGGACCTGATTCTCCAGGGCCGGCTCTGCCCAGCGTAAAGCCCTCGGGTTCCTCCGCGCTGCAGCAGGAGCAGTCTCCTCCTCTTGCAGACTGGGCAAGGCTCCTCTCGCCCGATTCACAGGCACGGAGACGAAGCTCAGGGAGAGGTTACTTGCCTGGCCTCACACGGCCCCTGAGTGGCAGAGAAAGCCCTCAGCTCCGGTGTGCAGGGGGGTCCGTCGGGGCACACCCCCACCTCACGGCTCCCCTGGGCACACCTGAAGGGAAGGCAGCAGGTGCAGGGGACTGGGGGCACTTTTCTAGGTGGCGGAAAACGCTTTTGGGGCGGGCACCGGGACGCTGCTCGGGACACTGGCGTCCCACACTGGAGCGCTGGTTCAAGTCCTGGCTGCTCCTCTTCCGAGACAGCTCCTTGCTGCTGATGCCCCTGGGAAGGCCGCAGGGGAAGGTTCAAGTACTGGGGCTCCTGCCACCCACAGGGGAGACCTGGATGGAGTTCCAGGTTCCTGGCTTCGGCCTGGACCGGCCCCGACCATCGCTGCCATTTGGGAATGCACCAGCAGATGGAAGATTTCTCTGTCATTCTAACAAATATCAAATGAATGAATCTAATTTTTACAGAAAGTGGAAACAGGGGTCAGCGTGGTGGCGCACCAGGTTAATCCTCCGCCTCCAGCGCCGGCATCCCATATGGGTGCCAGTTCTAGTCCCGGAAAGACAGTGGAGGATGGCCCAAGTGCATGGGCCCTGCACCTGCATGGGAGACCGGGAGGAAGCTCCTGGCTCCTGGCTTTGGATCGGTGCAGTTCCGGCCATAGTGGCCATTTGGGGAGTGAACCAACGGAAGGAAGACCTTTCTCTCTGTCTCTCTGTCTGTCTGTCTGTCTCTCTCTCTCTCTCTTACTGTCTGTAACTCTACCTGTCAAATAAATAAATAAAAAATCTTAAAAAAAAGAAAGTGGAAACAAGGCACTGAGGGGTGAGTGCACCCAGGCCCCGACCAGCCTGGGTCCTCCTCCCCCTAGTCCACGGCCCAGCACTCCAGCAGGGAGGGCTCTGCTGCCACCAGACACCCTTGTCCTTGTCCTGACCACCCCTGCTGCCAGCCAGCAAAGAGGGAGAGCTGGGCAGCACCCCGGCATCCAGGCGGTGACCAGCGCCCTGCACCATCGCAAAGACCAGCGAGATGGGGCTTCCCGTTGCCTGTGTGGGCCCTCAGGCAGGCACAGCGCAAGTCCTGCAGAGCACTGAGGATATGGAGAGACAGCCCAGGGTCCGTCTGGGGCTCTGCCATCCACGAGCAGAGTGACCCTGGGCAGGTGTGACCGCACCTCTCCGAGCCCCTGGCTCCCTTCCCTTCCGGTGCGCCTGTGAGCACGCCCAGGTGTGCCCAGGAGAGTTGTCAGGTGGGGCCCCCAGGCTTTCTCTGTCACTGGCAGGCAGAGTGCCGTCGGTCGGGTCGCTGTGCACCTTCTCCCACCCGTGGCCGAGGATAAAGACAGGCCCCTGGGTTCAGGGCCAGAGGCTGGGAGTGGAAGTGAGCAGGAGGCAGAGGACAAAACCGACATCAGCAGACACCTGCTGAGGGGGACAAGTGCGTGGGCAGCCAAGCCCGCAGAGGTGAAAGCCACGCAGAGGGCTCGGCGACACGCGGCATGGCCGGCTGGGGCCTGGCGCGCAGGCCAGGCAGCACGGCAAGGCTGGAGGGCAGCAGCACGCGGCAGGGCCTTCCCAGCAGGCCGAGGGAGCCCTCAGGCAGCGCCTCGGGGAGAAAGCTGAGATCCAGACTGGCAAAAGCAACCCCACGTGATAACCCGGGCGTGGGGAGGGGCTCTCTCAGAAGGCAGAAGTCTAAAACAGCCACTTCAATTTTTAACCAGCATGCACTATCTCTGCGGTTGGGACAGCCAAGGCTGGTAAATAAAGAAAGAAGAAAAGCGGGGTCAGGTATTCAACTCCGGGGGGGGGGGGGGGGGCGGGGCAGACAGGTAGGGTCACTGCAGGTCAGGTCGCTGCCCCAGGAGATGGAGAATTAGGAGAGGACAAAGATGGCAGGGTTTGAAAAGGGAGCAGCAGGGAAAAGACAAAAAGCAAGCGTGCTGTGCAGTCCCTCCGGCTTCCACCTAAGTGCGCTGGGACCCACCAGGGCTGGGGGAGGGAGAGACCAGGTGCCCTGAGGCACAGGGACCACCAAGCTCTTGCCAGGCCCCTCAGGCAGAGCCCAGGACTCGGAAGTAGGGGAGGGGCTGTGAGACCAGACCGGACCCAGGAAGGAGAGGGGCGAGACCCGTGGCAGTCGCCTGGCTGGGGAAGGCTCCAGGAGGAAGATTCAGGCACCCAGGTGGTAGGTGGGAAGTCAGATATGAGCTTATGTGTGGTGTGACAAAGGCCTACGTCCGGCATATGCACCTCAAAGTCATCCCGATAACCTGCCAGGGGCAGCCCAGTATCTGAACTTCGAACGCCCTCCCTGCCCTTCCTCTAAGGGGGTGGGGGGTGGGGGTGGGGCGTGCCAGCCAGACTTCCTCCTGTCTGGTAACTTCAGGGAGAAAACTCAGATAGGAGTTTTTCTATTTACATCCATAAAGTCTTTTGTTTCAGGAGGAGATGTGTGAAGACGAAGACCCATCTCCTTAAAACCCCCGGCCTCAACCGGACTGCGCGCTCAGCCCTCTGCCTCCCTGCTGAGCCGCCCGCCTGGCCTGGCCTGGCCTGGCCTGGCCTGGCCTGGTCAGGTGTAATCTCACCACTCAACCATGTAACCTCACAGCCGCTAGCCCGAGTTACCCCTGCAGTGAGACCACACCGCTGCCCACAGCCTCTTCACCCGGCTTAGCTCTGCCTTTTACTAGAAACACATTACTAAGTAATTAACGAAAAATGTATTTAAAGATTTATTTATTTTTATTTCAAGGTGAGGGAATGTGAGAGAGCAAGATCTTCCATTTTCTGGTTCACCCTCCAACAGCCGGGACTGGTCCAGGCCAAAGCCAGCACCCCAGAGCTCCCATCTGGGTCTCCCACGTGGGTGCAGGGAACCAAGGACTTGGGTGGCCCCCCACAGGCACATGAGCAGGGAGCTGGAACGGACACCGGCAGGCGGCAGCTTAGCGTACTGTGCAACACTGGCCCCAAGACAAAAAACGTCTCTAATCACTACTTGGAAGGATGGAGAACGGCCAGGTAGGAGTGAGGCAGGAAGGGACACCTACCAGATGCTGAGGCTCACTACAAAGCTACAGGAACTCCACCTGTGCAGGTCATGAAGGGATACGTGGACTGACCAAGAGAACGGAACAGCAAGCCTTGAAAAAGACCCCACCCGGTTTCCGGCTCCTGGAAACCTCGCCAGTATCAACTCTGCCAGTTTGGAGGGAAGGACGGGCACCCCTGAATGGTGCTGTTTCTCCGGTGGAAAGAGCCCCAGCTCCTTCCTTCCACAAAAATAAATTCCACTGAATTAGGGGCCGCCCCGGGGACCCCCACATCCTGTACAGGAGTGTTCCAGAATCACCTTCTGTTCCACTTCCTGCTGGGGTGCGCCCTGGAGGGTAGCAGGTGATGGTCCGGGTGCCCGAGTCCCCGCCCCTTGGGGAGCGCCCTGGACTTGGTTCCTGATGCCTGGCTTCTCAGCCGGCCCAGTCTCAGCTGTTACAGCGTGAGCCAGGAGGAGAGAAGGTGTCTGTTTCTCTACCTTTCAAAAAGAGAGAAAAATAAAAGGAAGACCCATGGCCGGGATGGGGCACTCCACCTGAGTCCTGGGTTGGTATCTGGGTTCCAGCTCCCCCCTGTGCAGACCCGAGAGCTGCAGCAATAGCTCCTCCCTCCTGGCTCCAGCCTGCCTGCCCATCGCAGGCAGGTGGGGAGCAAACCGGTGAACGGGGGGCTCTGTGTCTCCAAACTTCTCAAACGGAAGAAGAAGAGAGAGAGACAGACATGTGCACTTTTAAACTTTAAGCAGTTTAAAGAAAAATCCAAGAAACCATCTTACTGCTAAGACAGGGAAGGCTACGTCAGCACAAACTGCACAAACTCCTGTGGGAAAAGACTGATCCCATGATCGCATTAAAGCTGAGACCAGGCACAGCGAAGGACACAGCAACAGACGCGCACAAGGAAGCCACGGGCTGGGGGGAGAGGGTTCCAGCAGGCCTGGCCACTGAAGGGTTAACATCCGGACCAAAGACGGACTTCCACAAAGAGACAGTCCAGCAGGGAAACTCACAGGGAAAATATGCGAATGGAAACTCGTGCCTGAAAAGATTCTTAACCTCATCAGTAATCAAGGAAGGCAAATGCAAACACCCAGATGCTGGGATACCACCACGTCAGTCCCTGGGCTGGCCAAGATGTGGCAACGCGAGGTGGGGGACGGGGATGCACACGCCCCCCAGTCCACCGTTTCCCTCCCGGTGACACTCCCACAAGGAGTCCGACTGGCTCAGGGCAGGGCTGTTTGCAACAGCCAAAAAAAAAAAAAAAAAAAAAAAAGCCACCTAGATATTCACTAGGAGGTGAAAGGCAGATCGCTCCATTCAAACCATGGAGAGCTCTGAATCGGTGGAGGTGGCGACGAGGCGGAGCCAGACGAGTTGTAGGATGACACACGGGTTATGTAAGGGCTCCGGCACGGCTGCACCCAGGTGCAGTGCAGGGACAGGAACGGGCGCAGCACCCAGACGGCAGCTTCGGCTGGGGGGGGCGGGGGGCAGGCTCGGCTGAGCTGGAAACCCCGAGCGTGTGCTTACAACAGTGCAACTCCTGTAGAACACGAAGGCTGACGAAGCTGACGCCAGCCCCGGCTTTGTGCTCTTCTGAGCGCTTGAGCCATCTCATCACACAAAAATTCACCAGAACAGTCACCATTTCCACCCGCCGGCCTGGCTTTCCTCACACCCGGGGGGGGGGGGGGAGGGGGCTCCTGGGCCAGTTCCCCGCACAGCGGACGGAGCTCGGCCCCCGAGGATGCCGCCGCTCACGGGGTGCCCCCTGGGCCTGGCCTGCTCAGCCCCAGGGACACGCAGAAGGGGCCCTTCCCACAAGGCAGTACGGGGGGGCTGGAGAGGGGGACCAGGTCCCTGCAGCAGAGCTGGGGCCTCCCTGGCCCTGAGGAGTCAAATGAGCAAACCAGAGAAGCCCCCACACTCCCCTCGGTGGCGGGAAGAGTCGGGGTGTGCAGAACTGGAGCTGTGGGGGCGTGGGGGCTCCAACCCAGCTCCAGTGCCAAACGACTCCACGCCCAGCCAAGCCTCTGTTTTTGAAATAGTATTTATTTTCTACAATTTTTTGAAGACTTATTTTATTTTATTTGAAAGGCAGAGTTAGAGAGAGAAGGAGAGGGAGAGGGAGAGAGAGAGAGAGAGAGAGAGAGAATCACCCTTCTGCCAGTTCACTCCCTAAATGGTCACAGTGACCAGGCTGAAGCCAGGAGCCTGGAACTCCATCCAGGTCCTCCACACGGGTGGCGGGGGCCTAAGTATCTGGGTCATGGTCTGCTGATTTCCCAGGGGCATTAGCAGGGAACTGGATCGGAAGTAGAGCAGCTGGGACACCCGGCACTCAGCTGGGATGCTGGCACCGAAAGCAGCAGCTTGACCCGCTGTGCCATAAGGCCGGCCCCTGTGTTCTATCATTTTATTTATTTACTTGAGAGGCAAAGACACACACACACACACACACACACACACACACATACAGACCGTCCATCTGCTAGTTCACTCCACTACGACTGCAATGGCCCAGCTCACAGCTGGGGCTGAAGCAAGGAGCTGAAAACTCAGCTCGGCGCTCTCCTGTGAGCGGCAGAGCCCCAGTCCCTGCAGCCACCACTGCCGCCTCCCAAGGTCTGCACGAGCGGGCGCTGCAGCAGAGCCGGGAATCGAACCCAGGCTCTTGCACGTGGGATGCAGTGCCGTCACCTGTATCCAAACCCCTGCCCCCGCTTTTGCAAACCTCAGAACAGGAATAACGGGGATGGTGTTCTGGCGCAGCAGGGCCAGCCACCGCCTGCTCCACCTCTGACCCAGCTCCCGCTGACGCGCCGGGGAGAGCTGTGATAGACAGCCCGAGTCCTTGGGCCCCTGCACCCACATGGGAGACCGGATGGAGAAGAGGAATAATGCTGCCTGCTGCGCAGAGCTGTATATAGTGACGCTGTATGTAAGATGACCAAGACACACTAACTCACAAGAATATACAAACGCGACCGGGCGAGAAGCCAGTCCCGGGAGGACACTGCACGAGTCCACTCACACAAGGCGTCACCGCAACCAGAAGCTGGGAGGGGGGCTGCAGGGCCAGGAGGAGAGGGGTGGGGAGCCGGGCTCTAACGGGGACAGCGCTTCAGGCCGGCGTCTCATTTTCTCCAATTATTCCATTTGTAAAAAGTTGTTGATAAATATGTAATACATGTGCATCTTTATGAGACACAGTATAGTATTTCAACACAAATACACAGCATGAACCAATAATGAGGCAATTAGCCTTTCTGTTTAGAGTTTCAAAGTTTTTAAAAAGTTGTGTTTATTTATTTGAAAGGCAGGTTGGGGGGAGTTATCTTCTATCCAATGGTTCACTCCCCAAATGCCTGCAACAGCCAGGACTGGGCCAAGGAACTCCTTCTGGGTCTCACATGGACAGGAGGAACCCGGCCACTTGGGCCATGACCTGCTGTCTTCTGGGGTGCACACTGGTAGGAAGCTGGATCAGGTGTGGAGAAGAACTCGGTCCCTGCCATAATATGCGACATGAACGACTCGAGGGGTGGCTTAACCTGCCTCACCACAGTGCGGCTCTCAGGGACGCCGGCATCCCTCGTGGAAGTGCCTGGTTCAAGTCCTGGCTACACCGCACTTCTGATCCAGCTCCTGCTAATAATGTGCCCGGGAGGCCGCAGACAATGGCCCGGGTTGTGGGTCACTGCCACTCACACGGGAGACCCGGGCAGAGTTCCTGGCTCCTGCTGTTGCGGGCGTCTGGTGAGCACACCAGGGGATGGAAGATCTGTCTGTTTTCCCCCTCTCTGTAACTCTGCCTTTCAAATACATAAATAAGATTCTTAAAGTGTGGGGCCGGTGCCATGGCACAGCAGGTTAGGCCGCCATCTCAGTGCCAGCATCCCATAAGGGACCAGTTCGAGTCCCGGCTGCTCCACTTCCAATCCCGCTCCCTGCTAAAGCACTTGACAAAGCAGCGGAAGACGGGCCCCTGCCCCCACGTGGGAGTCCAGGATGGGGCTCCTGGCTCCTGGCTTCAGCCTCTCCCATCTCTGGCTGTTGTGGCCATTTGTGGGGTGATCCAGCGGATGGAAGCTCATTCTCTCCGTCCCTCCCTCTCTCTCTGTAATACTTTCAAATAAATAAATAGATCTTAAAAAAAAAAAGAAGACATAAAAAGAGTATATCAGTCACAAACCTGTCACTGCGTGTGCAGCGAACCTGGGAAGATCTACCTGGAACCATGGGGACAAGTCTGAGGGTGGGGGAGACTGCGGAGCGCTGGCCACGTCCACATCCTTAAATAGCAAGCTGCTGGTTCCCTGACTTGAGCTGTATGAAAGGCAGCACTGCAGAGGGAGAGGCGGGGACGGAGAGCGCCTTCTTCCACCTGCTGGCTTACTTCCCAACGGCTGCGGCGGCCGGAACTCCGACCGGGTGTCCTGTGTGGGTGGCAGGAGCCCAGGCACCTGGGCCACCTTCCGCCACTTTCCCAGGGGCATCAGCAGGAAGCTGGTGAAGAAGCAGAGCGGCTGGGACTCCCATCAGCGTTCATACGGGACGCAGGCAGCACTAGCGACGTCTCACCCGGCCAAGCCACGACGCTGGCGCCTATGAACAAAACTCCCGGGGAAACTGCAAAGACCTTGCTCATGCTGTGGCTTTCTCAGGGTTGGGAGAGAGCGTACGAGGAGGAGCTGCCCCGTACCGCATCAGGAAAAGGTCCCTGTCAGACCCGAGTCCGGGCACCCACACGCCACCTCCACCGCTGACCTCCTCCCTGGAGCCCAGGGGGTCAGCCTCCTCAAGTGCGGGGTGGAAATACTAGAGCTACAAAACGGGCTCACAGATACAAACTGGGTGCCCGTGGGAATTAAAGTACGATGGGCGTGGGGGCCGGTGCTGTGGCGCAGAGGGTAAAGCCGCTGCCTGCTGTGCCAGCATCCCATATTGGCGCCGGTTCGAGTCCCGGCTGCTCACCTCCGATCCAGCTCTCTGCTATGGCCTGGGAAAGCAGTGGAAGATGGCCCACGTGCCTGGGCCCCTGCACCCACGTGCGAGACCAAGGAGGCTCCTGGCTCCTGGCTATCTTGGATCAGCCCAGCTCCAGCCACTGTGGCCATTTGGGGAATGAACCAGCGGATGGAAGACCTCTCTGTTTCTCTGCCTCTGCCTCTCTGTAACTCTGCCTTTCAAATAAATAAATAAATCTTAAAAACAAAAACAAAAAAGGGTAATGGAGGTGGGCGTTTGGTTGGTGGTTAAGACTCGGCTTGGGACGAGCCCTCTTCCGATCCAGCCTCCTGCTGACGCAGACCCGGGAGGCAGCTGCGACGGCTCAGGCAGCGGGCCCTGCCGCGCACGTGGGAGATCCGACTGCGGTCCTGGCTTCCAGCTTCGGCCCTCACGGCCCCTGCAGGCATCTGGAGAATGGACCCGCAGATGGGAGCTCTAACTCTGACTCTCAAATAAACACATAAACAAAATAACCGGAATTCAGGGAGACAGACCTGGGTGCGGGCTGAGCCAAAGAACGGGTATCTCCAGGCAGGGGCCAGGCCACCCAGAGGCCCCAGGACCTCCCGTGACTCCTGGAGACCCCTCTAGGCTCAGGACCCCGGAGAGAGAGGCAGCCGCGAGCAGCACCAGGCGTCAACCCTGCTCTACAGGGTCCACTTCCTTTTGGTGCTTCCTGCAGGACAGAGCCCCAGAAATGACACGCCGTCTCCCCTATGCACAGGGGTGCCCCAGAAATCACACGCCGTCTCCCCTATGCACGGGGTGCCCCAGAAATGACACGCCATCTCCCCTATGCACGGGGTGCCCCAGAAATCACACGCCGTCTCCCCTACGTGCAGGGGTGCCCCAGAAATGACACGCCATCTCCCCTATGCACGGGGTGCCCCAGAAATCACACGCCGTCTCCCCTACATGCAGGGGTGCCCCAGAAATCACACGCCGTCTCCCCTATGCACGGGGTGCCCCAGAAATCACACGCCGTCTCCCCTATGTGCAGGGGTGCCCCAGAAATGACACGCCATCTCCCCTATGCACGGGGTGCCCCAGAAGTGACACGCTGTCTCCCCTACACGCAGGGGTGTCCCAGAAATCACACACCGTCTCCCCTACGTGCAGGGGTGCCCCAGAAATGACACGCCGTCTCCCCTATGCACGGGGTGCCCCAGAAATGACACGCTGTCTCCCCTATGTGCAGGGGTGCCCCAGAAATGACACACCGTCTCCCCTACGCGCAGGGGCATCCCAGAAATCACACACCATCTCCCCTACAGGCAGGGGCGCCCCAGAAATGACACGCCGTCTCCCCTACACGCAGGGGCACCCCAGAAATCATACACCATCTCCCCTACAGGCAGGGGCGCCCCAGAAATCACACGCCATCTCCCCTATGCACGGGGTGCCCTAGAAATGACACGCCGTCTCCCCTACGCGCAGGGGCGCCCCTAAGCCTGCCCGACCCCACGCGGTGGCAGATTTGGCAGCTCCCACACCTGGGCGCGGGCGGGTGCAGGCAGCGGGTAAACAGGGCACAGAGGACCTTTTGTTGAGGAACAAACAGAGCCAGAGGGAAAACTTCCCAGGCGGGAGGCTGGCACCCGCCCTGCGCCCAGCCCTCTCCCGGGAAGGGGGCAGCGCCGTTCCCAGGGGCCCGGGCAGGCCCCGGGCTGCGGCCCAGTCCCATGGGAGTTCCAGGCCTGTGGCTCTGCTCAGGGCCGCGTGCTTCCTCTGGTCTCAGCGCCAGGAGGGGAAGGAAAGGGCTCACCCCTCCTCTGGCGCACACACTCCGCCCCCGCCCCCGAGCGGGACACTGGGCTCCGGGTCCCCACACCCAGCTGGGGTGAGTCAGCGGCTGCGGGCTGAGGGTGCTGCCTGGCGTGGGACTCACCCTGCACAGAAGGGCACACCCTCACTTCCTGGGGAGGGACGGTGTCGGCCTCACTCTGCCTCACGCTGGGGCTGGGCCTCCCAAACACGCTGGTCCTCTTGCAAACCTGCAAGGTGGAGCCTGCTTTCTGGAGGGGAGGGTGACAGCGAGGGACACCCCCTGGGCCACACGGGGCAGCAGGTGGGGCGCGAGGCATCCACCAAGCACCCAGCACTTCCTGTGCCTCAGCTCCCACCCCCACGCAGGCCAGTGAGGCGGCTCCCCGCCGCACCAGGTGTGGCCCGGGCCAGTCACTCGGCCCGGCCAGGCCCTGCTTTCAACCGTAAAATGGGCTGGTGCACCTGGTCCTCCCAGGGCTGTGGCGGGAAGCTCCGACCAGTGCCTGCCACACAGACTCTGCAGCGTTGAGATTACGGGAGGTTTTATCAGCCCCTTTATGCGTGTGAGGTCTAAGGCCCAGTGAAGCGAGGTGACCCGCCCAGGGTCACACAGCCAGAGGTGGCGGGAAGACCCACCCCAGGCCTGAATCCCTCCTCTGCAAGGGTACCCAGGCCCTTGGAGATGCCACCGCCCCTTTCCCGAGGGACGCATGCAGACAAAGCGTCTTCAGGGGCCGGAGCAGGCTGGACTCTGACCGGTCTCTCAGGCATCGCTTTGAGCAAAGTCAGGAAGGCAGCCCAGCTTGGTGCTAGGTCTGGGACCCGTGGGCAGAGGGGCCCTGGAGACAGGTCCTGACCTGCTCTGAACACCAGTGCTGCTTCCTAAACGGGTTATGAAACACAGGCGGGGGTAACCCACAGGGGCCGCAGACACCGGCCAGGCCCGGCGAGCGGCCAGCAAGCACCAAGGGAGTCTGGCACGAGGGAGCACCTGCTGCCCTGTCTCTGGGCTCCGGGCTGGAGGGGCTGCCCCAGGGAGCCCGACCCGGCCCCGTAGGGCCCGGCTCCTGCCGCCATGCTGATCCGATGTCAGGAGGCGGGGCCCGGCAGGCGTGCCCGCGGTGTCCCCGTGGCGTGTGAAAGCTGCGGAACCTTACAGGCACTCACTCGGGGGAGCGTCCTCGCAGGCAGCGGCCACGCTGCAGCGGGCAATTTAATTCTGAAGTCTTGAGCCCTCAAGAGACGTCTAGAGGTGGAAGAACTCAAGAACTCGCTGCGAGGTGCGAGAAACCAGCAGGGAGCGTCTGCGGTCGGAGTAAAAGCCCCGGAGACCGCGCCCGGCACAGCCTTGTCGTGGGAAGGGCAAACCCTTGCTCCCCGTCACGCATGCACACGTGTGCACAAGGCATGCGTGCACACACACGTCCACACGCGCACACGCAGCAGGAAGTCACTGAACAGCAACATCCAGGCCCAGGCCTGCGGCGAGCTCAGCCCACTTCTGTCCCCCACGGGCGGGGCTCCTGGCACTCAGGGGTTCATCCAGCAGAGGCAAGGACCAGGGTGAAGGCATGGACTCCAGCCAGCGGCCCTCAGCGTGGTCTGTAGCCCGCCAGCCTCCCCAGCGCTGGGGGAGCTTCCGCAGTGCACACTCCCGCGCCCAGTCCTGCCGAGCTGACCCCCCAGGTCTCGGGTGGCGGGCGTGGCGGGCCGTGGGCACAGCGTTTTAAAGGAGCTCCCTGAAGGCCGAGAATTAGAGGAAATGACGCCACGGAGGGGGGAGCAGAGGAGCGCAGGCCACCAAGCCAACAGAGCTGGCTCCGCGTCCCGGGGCCACAGACCTGGTCCCTCATCTGTCACGGACACACTGACCCCACAGCGAGGCTGTGGCAAGGGTCAGGTGGGCAGAGGCATGCAGTCCCCAGCAGGTGCCTGGCACCCTGGGCGGGGCGCCGAGGATGACCAGGGACACAGAGACAGAGGACACTCCTCTGCCCGGGAGGAGGACCTGCGCGTCGGGCGCACGCCTGGGGCTCCCAGCCAGGCAGCGTCCCACGGAGCAGAAAGAGGTTCCTGGGGAGGGTGGGACAAAGAACGTGGGAGAGGGCCGAGCGGGGGCAGGACCGTGAGCCCAGAGAACACCAGGGAAGGGAGAAGTCAGCAGCTCCCGCAGGGCCTCACGCCCAGATCGGCTCGGCCCACGACACTCTCCCGTCAGACCCGGCTCGCGGGGCCTCCTCCCCCTTGCCCTCACCCACCCACCCAAAGGAGCTTTGCAAAAGGACCAAGGCCAAAGCCTCCACTGGATGCTGCAAGGGTAAACTGAGTCAGGACCAGCTGAACCCTGAGCATCCCAGAGGGGCCGGGCTCCCTGCTGACTCCTGTGTGTCCTCCCAACCCCCGGCCTGGGCCCCCCTCGGGCAGCCAGCGCAGGCCCGGACCTCCCAGGCGGGGGCCCACGCTACTCCCTCCGAGCTGCCCCTGGCACAGGCAGGAATTCAGATCTCAGATAAGGAGGCCCAGCGGCTCCTGATCCCTGCCCGGCGCCCGGCACGAGCATCTGCAGTTCAGGTCTCTTCGAAAGCAACAGGAAGCCCCCACCGGGCAGGGCCAGGGTTTGCTGACCTTGTCCCAGTAAACAAGAGCGCCGACCAGATCACACACCAGGCACTTCCCATCTCGCCCCGCTGCCGCCAACTCCCAGCACGGTCACCAGGAGGGCTGTGGGGGTGGGGTGGCACAGATCTGCCCACCCCTTGCCGGGAAGAGAGGTCTGGGGGACACCACTAAACCAGACCAAAGCAAGCTGCAGCCGGGCAGCTCCCACACGACCTGACTTCTTTGAAGAGCACCCGACAGGCCGGCAGGCGAGAAGACCCACTCCTCCCATTCAGACCCGAGACGCTGGGGGCGGCGGGGGGGCTTTCACTGTCTGTCTCACGGTAAAGCTCCAAACGGTACAGACAGGCAGCAAACACGCCACCATGTCGGTAACCACCACCACCACCACCAAGATTACTGTATCCTTTAAAATCCCACAACAGGGGTGGGGCGGAGGGAGTGGCAGCGCTGTGGCGTAGCGGGCAAAGCCGCTGCCTGCGGCGCCGGCATCCCACACGGGTGCCCAGTTTTCCCGGCGGCTCCTCTTCCAGGCCAGCTCTCTGCTGCAGCCCAGGAGGGCAGTGGGGGATGGCCCAGGTCCTTGGGCCCTGCACCCACGTGGGAGACCTGGAGGAGGCTGCTGGCTCCTGGCTATCGATCTGCTAAGCTAAGGTCTTTGAGGCCCTCTGGAGAGTGAACCAGCGGATGGAAGACCTTTCTCTCTCTCTCTCTGCCTCTGCCCCTCTGTAACTCTTTCAAATAAATAAAATAAATCTTAAAAAAAACATCTCGGAGGGGAGGCTCAGGAGCCGCGGTGGGATGTGGGTGCAGGGCGACCTGGGTGTGAGGGCAGAGGCCCCTGGCCCACCACGCCAGGCCCACCCCAGGCCCACGTCTCTCCACACTTGCCCTCCTGAGGAGCGTGGGCAAGCTGCTTCCGCACGCCGAGCCTCGGTTTCCGCGTCTCTAAATGGGGACCACGCTGCTTCTCACACCTCCAACACCCAGGCGGATCAGTCTCCGCATGCGCCAGCTGTGACCGGGGCCCGCATCCTGGGGCGCGCACTCTGCCAAGTGCCTCAGCACGTCCTGCAGGGACGCAGGCCTTAGTGCTGTCCCCTTCCTAAGACGAGGAAACCGAGGCCCACGGGCACTCAGCAAGCACAGGCCAGCCTGGACTCCGGCCCAGGCCCCGCTACGGAGTCCAGGTCTACCAGCTCTCTCTCCCGCCCTCAGAGCTAGGACAATGCGCCGCTGTTCCCCAAATCCCTCACATGGTGAGCAGAGACTGCTGCTCCAGTCTCTGCTCACCACGGAACAGTCTTTGGGAGCCGCGGTCACGTGGGAGCCGCGGTCATGGGGCAGCGCTATTAGCGACCCGGACTGATAAGAGGTCCACAATGACACAACATTGGCATTCAGAGGGCACGACACCAGACAGGCCTCAGCCGGCCCCATGGTCGGGAGCAGGACGGGGGAGAAGAATTCTGTCCTCAGCCGCCTTTGGTCTGGATCCCCCAGACCCACGGCGAGAAGAGCAAAGTACAACGGAGACAGAGGCACTGCCCCCTGCTCCCCACACCGGAGGTGGTGGAGGCTGGGGCGGGAGGGGCGGGAGGGCCAGGACGGGCCCGGTCTTACCCGGAGGACGGCTCTGCTATCTGTGCGTCGGCTGTGGGCGCTGAGGCTGGCCCACGTCTGGCCGGGCAGGGTCCTGGCATTCCTTTTGCTCCATAGACGCTGCCTCCCTAGAAGGAAGCGAGAGCTGTCGTCAGCGGGCCGCGTGGTGGCTGTCAGAGCTACCTGCCGTGTTGCCAGCACGGTCCCACAGCTGGTGGGTGCCGGCGCCGGGCCGATCTCCGGGCTGACAGGGGAGCCCTCCCCGCAGAAGTCGGTCCCCTGAGGAGCGGCCAGGCTAGCAGTTACAATCTGGAGAGCCCAGGGAGGCTTCCTGGAGGAGGAGGTGCCCACATCACCTGCTGAGGAGGACAGGAGTTGGGGAAAGAGCGTTGTCCCAGGCAGGAGGGGCAGCACCCC